>NC_077227.1:61271725-61331725 GCF_027887165.1 Monodelphis domestica | reverse complement strand
TCAGCTTCTTTCATAGACCCATGGATTCTGGTTAAGAAGCTGAGATAGGCACATGGGTATCAGAGAGAGTCAAGGAGGTAAATGGACTCAGGTAGAACCTGATGGCCTAGTCTCCACATAAATAGTTTAATATGAAGAAGATTCTCCCTGGTTTGGAGCTGCAAACTGCTCTTTTGATTATTGTCCTTAGAGACATCTCAATGGACTATTCAAACTAAATATCAATTGTTCAGGCTTGGTGACAGTTGGCCTTAGATTCAACTACAAACCTGAGGTTGGGATAAAATGTATTTTTATCAAGCTATGCATAAACATGATTTCTCCAGATTCCCCAGTTCTGCAGCTTGGATCTTCCCTTTCACTGAAATACTTTTCTTCCAAGGAATCTGTTTTATTAGTTAAAGATAGGTAGTTCTGCCTGTGGGATGGGAGAGGGCTGTATCTCTGTCTGTCTCTAGATACTTATCCACGTGTTTGTGTTAGGCAAGGATAAAGATCCTTTTGTTTTATTTTATTTAAAGAAAACCATTACCTTCCATCTTAAAATTATTACTAAGTATCCATTCTAAGACAGACCAGCGACCAGCACTAAGAGCTTAGGGATTGGGGGTCAAGTGACCCAGGGTCTCATTGGAGTGTCTGAGACCAAATTTGAACCCAGTACCTCCTGTCTCCAGGCATAGCTTTCTATTCACTGAGCTACCTAGATGCTTCTTAAAAACTCTTTTATATTCACATTTCGTCTCATTCTCAACACGTCTCTATTATTTTCTGTCTTTCTCTCTTGCTTCAGCTTTCTCAAAAGTAAGAGAAATGAGAAATTTGAAAACAAGTCAAGTCAGAGTGCTTATTGATTATCTACTATATGTCCAACTCTGTGCCTAGGCCAGGGGTGGTGTATAAGATTATGATGTCATGGATCCATCAGTATATATCTGTCCAGCTAGACTGGAAGCTCCCTAAGAGCAGGGGCCAGGATAAGTCATGAAATAAATAAGTACATTGTCAAAGTGTAGTTTGGATGGTTCAGTCTATATGATTTCCCTTCATCTCGTAGGTAAGTGTGGTAGGAGTTCAAAGGGAGAAAAGGTAAGAGAGAAAGCCAGGGGAGGCAAGCTGGAAGACATAAGACTTGAGATGGGCCTTTAGTGAAGGAGAGAATTTAGATAAATGGAGGGAAAAGGTTTTAAAAGTCCCTAACCTGTTTGCCTACTGATCTTTATTTTTTAGGTTCATATCCTCTATCTTAGAATTTTTACTAATTATCAGTTTCAAGGCAGTAGAAGACCAGGCAATTGGGGTTAAGTGACTTGCCCAGGGTCACATAGTTAGGAAATGTCCAATTTGAAGCCAGGATCTCCCCTACTGGTCTTTAAGAGAGTAAAGGGGAAAGAAAGAGAAAATACATATGTGTGACAATTCAGGAGTGGCATATATAATTGTAGGGCTACTATCCTAACTCACACAGGCATAGTTAAGTCACTTGTCCCCTCAGGGTTTTAGGGGTAACACTGGAGGCTTGGGATTACATATCTCTGGTTATCATGAGCCCCCATCTGATGTCTTCCTCCATGATATCAATTATCTGTCACCATCTCAACAGTCTCAATTAATCTATCACTTTCTCTTCAGCATCACTTAACCAATTGACAGTTATGAGCTTTTTCAAAGGGACAATTTATGATAGAGTAAGGCCTAAAGTAAAGATGAATATTCTATTGAACCACAAGCTTAATATCGTTCATTACTGGAGCCCCTTAAACTTAAATAGTGGCTGCCTACCATTCATCCCTCTCCAACCAAGTTCATTGTAGGTGTGGCAAAGATGGTGGCTGTGTGGCTCTGCCTTATTTTCAGGATTGATGTCTCAGCTGCCAGGTTGATCCACTGTTGGGCCAAGTCAAGTTCATTCTTTAGAATTGGACCCTCAGTGGACCCAGCTGCTGTGGATACAAATTCCTCAATGGACTAATTTCTGAATACCTGCAATTTCTTTTTATCTTTTCAAGCTCACAAGGTTGTATCCTGGTATATCTGTTTCTGTTATTCAGTCACTTAAGATTAGGAAAGGAAAAATGGAACAATGACAGAAAAACAATAGCATCATATGTTCATGGACACATGGTGGCCAGGTGAAACAGAGAACTATAACTCATCTATCCAGAAGCCTACTGCTTCTTCCTTCTTGCTTCAAGGTGACTTGGAAAGAAAGCAAGGTTTCACCTCTTTGTGCCATTTTATGTAAACTCAGTTCTGGCTCAGGACCAATTAAAAGGCATTTTAAAAAAATCACCATTCAGTAAGCCCAGAGGAGATAGTCAAAGGATACCTTTGTGTGTTCTGAATTGAATAATACATGCCATCATAAATTTCTGGAAGGAGGTTCATCAGGCCTCCACTTGGATTTCCAGTATTTAGTTATGCATTGAATATGATCCAAGGACTACCATCCCACCATTGTCCAGTTCTCCATTACACAGGTGTCCATCGCATTTCGCACTTATCTATTCCTAGAGAAAGGTTGTTTATAGATGGAATTTTTATCACTTGAATTCTATTTGAAATGCCTTTGGGAAATTCTCTAATTAAAGCAATCTCTCTGGTGACTCCTTTTATTAGGTAAAGAAACCTTTTGCAATGAGAATTACTGACCCTTCTATTAATACCATTATCATCATTATTTTTATACATGTAGATTTTCAAATTAAAGATTCAAATGAGAATATCCCAAGTCTGAGGCATACTGAGAAGGGAGAGTAATATACAGGACTTTGGCTTTATTTTCCCAAAGTGGGCTTTATCCTTTTTGGAACTCAGCCAGATAATATTGCATATATTGTCTTTACTGAGAATTTATGCTTGTTCCCTGACTAGGTCTTTTCTCCTTTTCTTTTCCTTTCTTTTTGTTTCTCTCCTCTCCTCTCCTCTCCTCTCCTCTCCTCTCCTCTCCTCTCCTCTCCTCTCCTCTCCTCTCCTCTCCTCTCCTCTCCTCTCCTCTCCTCTCCTCTCCTCTCCTCTCCTCTCCTCTCCTCTCCTCTCCTCTCCTCTCCTCTCCTCTCCTCTCCTCTCCTCTCTTCTCCTCTCCTCTCCCATTTCCTTTCCTTTCCTTTCCTTTCCTTTCCTTTCCTTTCCTTTCCTTTCCTTTCCTTTCCTTTCCTTTCCTTTCCTTTCCTTTCCTTTCCTTTCCTTTCCTTTCCTTTCCTTTCCTTTCCTTTCCTTTCCTTTCCTTTCCTTTCCTTTCCTTTCCTTTCCTTTCCTTTCCTTTCCTTTCCTTTCCTTTCCTTTCCTTTCCTTTCCTTTCCTTTCCTTTCCTTCTTTCCTCTTCTCTTCTCTTCTCTTCTCTTCTCTTCTCTTCTCTTCTCTTCTCTTCTCTTCTCTTCTCTTCTCTTCTCTTCTCTTCTCTTCTCTTCTCTTCTCTTCTCTTCTCTTCTCTTCTCTTCTCTTCTCTTCTCTTCTCTTCTCTTCTCTCTTTTTAAAAAAAACCTTACTTTCTGTTTTAGTAACTACTCTTAAGACAGAAGAACAACAGGTACTAAGTAATTGAGGTTAAATGACTTGCCTTGGGTCACACATCTAGGAAGTGTCTGAAGTCAAATTTGAATCCAGGACCCCATCTCCAGGTCTGCCATTGTATCCACTGTGACATGTAGCTACACTTGCCTGACCAGTTCTTGGTTGGTACTTGATGGACTCAGGATGGTCCAAGACATCACTCTTTTCTTTTCTAAGAACAAATCATGACAGATTCAGGGGGATATTGTAGGCATCATGTACGTAGATTTCAGTAATGCACTGGCCATAACTTTTCATGACATCCCTGTGGATAATATGGAAAAATGAGAAAGGGATTATAGCTCATTGAGTTAGAGTAGTAGCTGATTGTACAATTGTTTCCAAAGAGTGTTGATCGATTAATCATTGTCAGCCTGGACTCTTGTCTTATCAGCACTTTACCATCTAATTAGATGAAGACACAGAAGACATCATTATCAGATTTGAAGATGATATTCATTCATTTATCCTTTCAAGGCAACACATGTTTATTGACTGCCTACTGTGTGCAAGGCTTAGTGCTAAGTCTCTGAGAAAAAAAAAACTGGTAGGAATAGCCAACAATTTGGTCTATAGTATCTCTTATGGCTCAGTGTTGTGGCTGTGCCTTTTGTTTTTGCTCTTGGGGATGAGAAATAGGAGTTCAGAAGGAAGTGACTCTTGGAGCATTTGTGTGACCAAAATTCATCTGCAGTGGTGATGATATGGAAGGAAAGACAAATGAAATGTTTCAAAGAAAGAGGGAAATGGAGAGTTACTAGATATAAACCTAGGTTTTTTTAAAAATAAAAAGCCCTTACCTTGCATCTTAGCCTCAATAATGCATTTTAATTGGAAAGCAAAAGAGCAGTAAGGCTAGGCAATTGTGATTAAGTGATTTGTCCAGAATCACACAGCATGGAAGTGTCTGAGGTCAAATTTGAACGCAGGACCTTCTGTCTGCATACCAGGCTTCCAATCCACTAAGCAATCTAGCTACTTTTTTTTTTTAAACAAAAAATCATTCTGAATTATATGGAAGAGGAAAAAGGGTGTGATTTACTTAGAGGATTCAGACTTTTCCTGGCCAGAATAAAGGAACTATGGGAAATACAAAAGATTTGGAGAGGCATCTGTGAAGCAACAATGGAAGAGAAGACATTTATTTGCTCAAGGATTGTTGGGAACTGCCTACTTTTCAAACTTTTCCTACCCATGCAGGATGGACAAGTTTCAGTGGGCATTGTCAAGGTCAAAATTAAAAAAAAAAGAATCTCAATGGACCGGGATGATCCAGAACAAGAACAAAAAAGGAAATGAATGGGACAAATGTCAAACCTCAAACTTACGTAATTGATGTTTTTGAGCCGAAGTATAGGATGGGAGGACCTGGTTTAGGAATGGTTCATATGAAAAATAATCATTAACTTCTCTGAGGTACCACTAATTCAACAAAGCCTCTCCCCCAAGGTCAGCAATTCCACATTAAGTTTCCACTCTGTGTTCCTCCAATAACAATAACGCAACAACGTTTAAGGTCTTCAGGTTTGCAAAGAACTTTATATATATATATATCTACTTGGCTGAGCTAGGAATAGAATCGCCTCTTTCTGAAAGTATAGAGCACATGTTTCTTGGCCATACTGTATTTTAGAAAGATTATTAGGTGACACTGGATTATTACTGCTCTAATATATTTTAAGTGTATGATATCAGATGTTCTTTAAGTGAATACTATCAGATGTTATTGGGCTACAAATCTCCAATGCTCCATCATAAAGATGGCCTCAGTCTATTTCCCATACACCTGGTGTGGCTCTGTGGGGACCTGATAATCAGGGACAGCTTGGCTATATAAGAACTTGCTCTAGGCTAACAAAGAGTACTGTGTCCTTGGCTGTCTAATTGTTTCTCCAGCCATCTCCAATCTAGAGAGAACTATGGTGGGGGCTTTAGTAGCCTTCTCTCTCTCTCTCTCTCTCTCTCTCTCTCTCTCTCTCTCTCTCTCTCTCTCTCTCTCTCTCTCTCTCTCTCTCTCTCTCTCTCTCTTTCTCTCTCCCCCTCTCTCTCTCTCTCTCTCTCTCTCTCTGTTTTTCTCTTTGTCTGCCTGTCTCTGTCTTTCTTTTTTAAACCCCTACTTTCCATCTTAGTAACACTCCTAACTAGGCAAACAGGGTTAAGTGACTTGCCCAGGGTCACACAGCTAGACAATGCCTGAGGCTAGATTTTATCCCAGGTCCTCTAGACTCCAGGCTTGACATTCTATCCATTGTGATAACTAGTTGCCCCCCCCATCTCCCTCTCTCTCCTCTTTTTCTCCTCTCCCTCCCTCTAATATCTCTTGTTTCTGTCTGTCTCTCCTGCTTTCTCCCTCCTCACTTCTTCCTTCCCTCTCTCCTTTTGGTTGGGAATTCTAGCTATCTGTATATGTACTTTCCTCTCCATTCTTCAGCTTGAAGGTAACACTGAATTCAGCTGCATGGGCAGCTCTATCCTGATTTGGAATAATGGAAAGAAAGATGGATCCTGGGCAAAGCTCCACTTGACCTCAGTTGCCTAGACCTTATAGCTCTTTTGCCTTGGAACCAATAATTAATATTGATTCTAAGACTATTTCATTTGTTTAGTCCTTAGCTTTCTCAATTATTAGTGAAAAAGTTGAACTACATGATTCCTCAAGTCTCTTGTGGTTTTAACATGAGTTTTAGGTATGAAGCAAAATGCTGTAACAACCAAATTCTTAGAAGTGGTTTGGGACTATCCTCTAACCAAAAATCCTCTGTTTGTTGGCTTTCATTTTCCCTCCAAATCTCTCAGATTCACTAGAATTAAACATGTGACATCATAGTAAAGTAAAAGGACATTTACTAAAAATATAATTCAAGGTAAAGATCAAGAAATTAAAATAAGGAGCAGACATTCCATCACCCATTTCCAAAAACTACTTTCTGACATAATCTGAAAGTGTATACATCGGACCAGAAGCATTTGTCCTCAACTTCTCTCCTACTTTCTTCAAGGATAAACTTGATGACTTCTTTCTGATGCTCTCCTGGCTCCTTAGGATAACTGTTTCCTTTTCCAGATGTTCACTAATTACCTCTTTCATGATATGGATGGAGATTGGATATGTAATTTCATTAGTGCTAGGGACTCCTGTTAGGAGAAAACTCTCTATATTGGTGCTGGTTGGCACCATCTCTTTACCTTATAGTCTTTGTGACTTGCCTAGTATGTTGGGAAAGGAAATGACTTGCCCAAGTTCACATATCCACTATGTGTCATAATTAGGATTAAAACCCAGGCCAGCTCTTTATCCACTATAGCGTATTGCCTCATTAGTATTATAGCCTAAAGTGTAAACCAGATAGTACAGTGGATAGAGTGCTAGGCCTAGAGTTTGGAAGACCTGGGTTCAAATCTGGCCTTAGATATTTCCTAGCTGTGTGACCCTGGGAGCAAGTCACTTAAACTTGAATGCTTAGCCCTTGTTTCTTCTGTCTTTGAAATGATACTATGAGAGAGGGTAAAGTTTTAGAAGAAAAGATTACAGTCCAGAATTTTGCTAGGAAGTCAGGCTTATTAGTCTACAATTTTCTAATTCTAGCTAGTCTATGATTTCTACTCATTTTTCCTATACACATTTGATTTTTTCCAGTTCTGAGGTGCTTCTCCCATCCTTCAGAATCCTTTCAGTATCATTGACAATGACCGAGCAATCACACCTTGGTGTCTCAGTACCCAGGGATCTACTGACTTACTACTTACTATGGGCCAGGTTATTTGAATATATCAAGGACAGTCAGGTGATCGGTCTTCTTATTTATTTTGAGTATTAATCCCCCATTAGCCAATTTTTCATTCTTTTCTTTTCAGTCCAAAGATCATTCTCCTTGGCAGAAACACTAATAGCAAAATTAGAACTAAGCATCTCTTCTTTCTCTCGGTTGTCAGTTATTATCATCCTAACTGGTCAGAGAAACTAGCAGTGGTCTTACCCTTCCTTGTGAGAAATCATATCCCTTCTCTTTCAAAACCTAGCAGGCAATAGAGCTCATTTCCTCATCACTTTTAGGCTCTCCCTCCAGAGAATCGCCTTCCAGGGTGATGGAGGAAGGCTCCAAAAGGTCACACATGAAGAGATTACCAAAATCTATATAGCTTAGACCCAGCTGTTCAAAAGTAAAATTGGGATGGGCAGGGGAGAGGAAACCATTGCAACTGGAAGTTTCTGGGGTGGAAAAAATCACCAAGTGGTCCTGAGGGGACCAGACAAAGAAGCTACATGATAATTTGGCCTTTCAGTCAGAAGACTAGACTTCAAGATCCATCTGTTTGGCTTTGGATAAGACTTTGCGCTTTAGTCTCATCATTTTCTAGGAGAGAGTAATATGTATTTTTCAACTTTCTAGGATAGTCGAAAGGATCAAATAAGAGATGTAATGAGAGGAAACATGTTTGCATAACTTGATAACTTGTTTGGTGGGGAATAAGAAAGTATATTGAGAGAGGAAGGGGAAAGTCGTCAGTCATTTCTACTTTAGTGGAAATTAGTTGAATCACGTGACTGATATGGAAATGTTTGGCATGACAGAGCATGTAGAGCCTAGATTAAGTTGTCCCAGGATGAAGGGAGATAGAAAATTTAGAACTTAAAAATTTTAAAAATAAATGTTGAAAAAAATTTGCATGCAAATGGGAAAAAAAATACAGGTAACCCTTCTACATTACAGGGGTTAGGGGCATGGTGTCCCCATGACCTGGAAAATCGACATACATTTTTTTATCTTCTCTTTGTGCCAGAGAAGGTCTGAATTTTTTCTTTTGCTTTAATGGGGTGTTTATAATATTTTATTGTAAAATTTCAGGTAAGTATGCATTTCTGAGGTTCTAAACTTTTTTCTATGTCATCTGGTGGCCTTTGCCACTAGTCTCTGGCTTCTGCGAAACTCTCCTCAAATTCTCATTTATTTTCTTATGCTCTCTCTGGAAGTATCAAAACAGCGATGGAGAAAACTGTGAAGTGGGAGGGATACCTGTTTTTGCTCACAGGCTATATGTATGTCAATGTTAACATTTCTAGTTTTTGTGTGTTGTCTGCTGGTTTCCATATTCTTTTTGCCATCTTTAACTTTTTACTTACTTTAACTTTAAAAAAGAAATTGTGTGTATTTGTGCTATTAAAAATAAAATACATTCATATTATAGAATACTATGTGTATTTTTATGTGTTTCTGAGTTTCAAAATGTTTTCTGTCATCTGCAGCTTCTGTAAAACTATCCCACCCAAATTCCCATTTAATTTCTTATGCTGACTTGTGATATCTCTAAACTGCAATGGAGAAAGGCATGATGTGGAAGGGATATCTGTATTATATTTTAAAAATAGCTTAATCAGTTGATTTCTCTATGAAAATCAGTTGAGATCAGATAGCCAAGAGGATGGGAGTAGAGTAGGGTAAAAAAGTGATGGAATAGTTTTATCATTTTTTAAACCTTTAACTTTCATCTTAGAATCAATACTGTTTATTGGTTCTAAGGCAGAAGAGCAGTAAGGGATCAACAATGAGGGTTAAGGGACTTGCCCAGGGTCACCCAGCTAAGAAGTATCTGGGGTCATATTTAAACCCAGGACCTCTCATCTTTTGGCCTGACTTTCTTATCCATTGAGCTATCTAGCTGTCCCTAGTAATACCATTCTAATGATTGAAGAATGTAAGAGGAAGGCAAGGGAGGAAGCATGTGGGATGAGAAATCATAGAAACATCAAGGATTGCCACAGGAAGGGACTAGAGAGAGCACCACCAGAGAAGAGACAGCATTTTATCTAATTTTAGAAAAAGCTGTCTGTGGGCCTTCTCTAGCCTTCTGTACACAGTAGGTGCTTCATAAAGGCTTTTTTTAATGGAATAATTTTTTAAATGAAATAATTAGACTCTCTTCTTTTAGAGATAAAGAAAAGGAGTCCTAGAGGGAGTGAATTGCTTGCCCAAGGTTACAAAGCTCATTAATGACAGAACTGAGTCTAGAGGTATAGAAACATCAGCATCAAGGATGATGGGAAGATGGCAGACACATCTGGCATGAGTGGTAGTTTTGTGAATGATGACCCAGCCTTCCAGTGGTGAGAGGAGAGATAAACTAAAGGAGGGGAGAAAGAAAGGAGAGAATTAATTTCAGGATTTAAAAGGTTAAGAACCTATAGAAAACACACATGCAAAGCACTAGGAGTGTGTGTGTCTATGGGGAGGGGGAAGCAATCTTCTAAGCAGCCAGCAGCTCAGGTGGAGGATCACTGTGCAGATGGCAACCATGGAAACAAGAGGAGTCCCCATCTGCCTGCAGCTGCTCTATAGGAATGCTGAGTGAGTTGCCCTTGGGAGGGGCACAAAAATGGCTGTTAGAAGGGTAGTCGGAGACACGGATGCCCAGGTGTAGCTTCTGGATTATACACAGGAAGGAGTCCAGTTGCCTTAGCAGGTCGGATTGGATATTATAGATAAGCTCACAAAATCTTGCCGGGCTACTGTCTAGATGATTAATGACCCTGGCTGGGGTGACTCAAAGGCTGTACATTCTCATGGGGAAACCCATATTTCCCCACACTGTGCTGATACATCTGTAAGATGGGTGGGAATGGCTTATGCCCCTGAGTGGATGCTTTCCAGAGCAGTTTTGGGTTGCCCACAGCTGTGGTATGATCAGAGAAACTGTATATATGAAATCCTGGGGAACCTCAAATGAAGGTGAAGGTTTGGACTAGCAGGAATTGCTGAAGAAGAAGCAGCTTCATCAAAGAAGAGTAGTGGGAACAGATGAAGAAAAGATGGCGGCCTTAGGGAAGAACACTAGTTATGATCTGGGAAGGACACAGTGGTCTGAAGGGAAAGTAGACCTGATAAAATTTAGCTGAATGATGGTCAGAGGTCCCTGAAGTAGTCTAGTCACAATGGGTCAGTCCTTTCTATAGTCAGCTCAACTGAGATTCCCTTGTAGATGTCAGTCTGAATTATTGAGTCCTCTTACTATGGCAGGGAATCAGAGGCATGTTAGATTTAAAATAGTTTTGAGCATTAAATAGTTGTAGATAAGAGAGTGGGAGCCATAAACTGCAATAATTAAAATGTTTGGGAGCAAGGGAAATATATAACAATTATGACCGCTGAAATATGTTTTCTACTGTGTCTTGGTTTTACATAAATATAAGATAGTCGCCAGGGAATATATTCCCAATTTATGAATATGCCCAAGCCAACTGGGTTTTATAGAGAAATTTAATTTATAATACACTGATTAATCAATAGAAAAAGAGAGAAAGTAAGAAAGGAATAAGAATGAAGGGCCTCAAGCCAATAAGGCCTAGACCTCAGTCCTAAGAGATAAATCAGTCAGTTGGTTTTATCACTCACCCAAGATCTCTCTAGGTAAGGCTTCTCATGCCAACCTCAGGCTCCACCTTCAAGAGAGCCTCCTTTCAAGAAATGTTTTCAGAGAATTCTCTTCCTGACTCCTCCTGAGTTCTCCTTCCACAGCCTCCTTCAAGACCTCTCCAGGAGCTCTCCCTCCAGGACCTCTCTCCTCTCAGCCCTCCTCTAGAGCATCTACCTCCCTTCCTTTAAGCCAACAATCTAAGTTCCCTCCCCTCAGTTCTCACATCTACCAATCACTGTCGATGTCTCCCCTGTGCCAATGGTGGCTCTAGCTTAACCCAGGACCACCCAGAGGTCTGTCCCCTTTGCACATGTCTGTTGAAGGTCATATTCTCAAATAATTAAATCTTGATCTTTGCTGCAGCCCTTCCTAAATCCTGTTACTCTGAGTAGGGTGGAGATTGTAGTTTCCAAGACCTGGTTCTGTCATTCCAAGTATCTCTATTGTATCAATTCTAAAATCAATCATGACTCAAAGAACTTCCTGTTCTATGCTTAAGCATAGGTCAAAGCCCTTTCCATTGTTTAGCAAAAGGTTTCTGTCCTAAAGTAGACTTAAGTAGGGAGGAGAAGGATCCTCCCATGCCAAGGTGTTTCATATTCCAATAGAGTTCTTACTATCAGTAGGAAATTTTTTCAAGTATGAAATTTCCCAATGGGGAAATTTCCAACATTCATAAGTCCAAGAAATTTTAAGGTTACAGGCATTAGAGGGACCTTTGAGCATTTCTCCCTTGGACACATGGCAAATGATGGCCATTTTCTATATGGGTACAGAGAAAGTTTACTTCTTGACACAATTCCTTTTATTTGCCTTGCTCTTTTTTTTAAATGCCTTTTGATTTAAGAAATACATACACATACATGTCTTTTATATGATCTAGCATGTATTGGTAGATTCAGTGGAATATATATATATATATGTTTTCAGTTGTGTCTGACTCTTCGTGACCCCATTTTGGATTTTCTTAGCAAAGATACTGGAGTGGTTTTCCATTTTCTTCTCTAGCTCATTTTCTAGATGAGGAAACTGAGACAAACAAGGTTAAGTGACTTGCCTAGGGTCACATAGCTAGGAAGTATTAGAAGCCAGATTTGATGTCAGAAAGATGAGTCTTTCTGATTTTAGACTCAATACTCCATCCACTGTATCATCTATCTGCCCATAGATATAGATATATGTATATATCTATAATCGTAAGATCATATTCAAAGGTATTTAACATATACATATGTGTATGTACATATATGTCTTATGTATGATCTAGCACCTCTCAGTAGGATAGTGGTAGGTGAAAATGTATATGTAATTTTGTATATGTGTAGGTGAAAATGTATATGTAATTTTGTATATGTGCATATGTACATATCTATCTTTGGATGAACTAGCATGCATTGGTAAGGGTATGGTCAGTGCTATTGAATTGTTAATGATTCCTAAACAACATACCAAATGTGGAAAATTGCAGAGGGTTCTACAGTGGGTAAGAACCTTTTTGGACCCAGGGCTATACTTTAACTTTCCTCTGGATTGCAGGTCTCAGGGCTCTACTCTCCAGAATCAAGGGGATCACAAAAATGACTCCTTCTCTTCTTCCTTCCCACTTCTCTTAAGGACCTGGAATTTGTGGTTCTCTGACTTGTTTTTAGACACATGACTTTCCCTAGGGTTGATAGAGGCCTCTTTGTGCCAGCCTTGAGGAAGTCTTTTCCCACTCACAGTATGTTGTTGAATGCATGGCTGTTGAATCCCATCAGTCTTTCTATGTGGCAGTCATTGGGTACTTGGATGTAGGCACACAGAGAAAAATAGGGACAAAGCTCAAGTCATACAAGAATAAGAGGATGGACTCGAGTGGTCAGACGGATGGGAGAAAAAATTGAAGAGACGATTGTGGTTATGGCTGAGCCCCAGAGATCAGGTAAGTTGGGCAAGATGCTGCTGAGAGGAAGAGGAGGAAGAGTTTAGCCTCCTAAGCATGGGCAGGAATCACTTCCTAGTTTGTCTTTGTATCCTTAGCTCCTAACAGATTGAATTTGTTGGATGGAATTAACTTGAATCCTGAATGTCCTGAACAAATGATCCAGACCACAGACATTTTTGGTCAAGGTGGAGCAATGGGTCAACACCAGACAAACCATGGAGAGGGCCAGCAGTCAAGCCAAATGGATGGGTCAACATCCAGATCACTTCTCAAGGGAAAAGAAGTCATGTGCCAGAGACAGGAGAGCCTGAAACTGAGTTAATACCTGCTTCAGAACAGAAGACTTTTATAGTCTTCATGTCACCAAAGGGTGTAGTGATTGGCAATATGGCTTGCCTTATCTGGTAGGTCCTTATAATTAGATTATTTTTGCCTATTGGGACCTAGAACCTCCTAACTTAAAGAAAGGTTCTCAGCTATCCAGGATGGTTATGTAAATTCAGTGAAAATGTATTATGTGACTACTATACTGAAAGCTAGATGGCATAATGGATAGAGTCCCATGTTTGGAGCCAGGAAAACTTATCTTCCTGAGTTCAAGTCTGGCCTCAGACACTTATTACCTGTGTGACCCTTCTTTGCCTCAGTTTCCTCATCTGTATAATAAACCAGAGAAGAGAATAGTAAATAACTCCACTATCTTTGCCAAGAAAACCTCAAATGAGGTTACCTAGAGTTAGACATGACTGAAACAATTGAATAACAACATATGGAGAGCACTGGAATAGATGTCAAAGGAGGTACACCATTTAGATAAGTCATAGTTCCTACCTTCAAGGAGCTTGTAGTCTAGTAACTAGTTAAGATATTTTTTAAAAAATGGTAATTACAACATGAAAGCTAGGTGGCACAATTGACAGAATAGTGGGTTTGGAATCAAGAAAACTCATCTTCATGAGTTCAAATCTGGCTTCAGACATTTACTAGCTATATGACCTTGACCAAGTTTAATTCTGTTTGCCTCAGTTTCCAAATCTATAAAATGATCTGAAAAAAGAAATGGCAAACCACTCCAGTATCTCGTCAAGTTGGGATGATGAAGAGTCTGACAAAACTAAAAAACAACTGTACCAACAACTAATTAGATAGTAAATTAAGTAAAGAGGTACAAGACAGAGGGAAATGTGAAATTTCAGGTAGTGGGTTATTACTACCTGAACAAATCAGGGAAAACTTCATGGAAGAGTAGCATTTGAATAGAGCTTTAAAGGGTGGAAAGGAACTGAACTGGTAAAGGGAAGGACATTTCAGGAAACAGTGTGTAAAAAGAGACAAGCAGAGTTTTCAGAGTTACAGACAAATGATCATTGGGAAGGGAACCTTTTGAGTTTATGTAGTTTTATAGTTTTAACTGTATTTCTCACAGCAATTTGCACAAAGAAAGCGTTTATTCATAATAATAGGGGTCATTTATATAGTGCTTTCAGAGTTGAAAAGCAGCACGTTATGAATATCATCTCATTTAATCTTCACAACAACCCTGGGAGGTGGATATTCTTATTATTTCCATTTTATAGATGAAGTAGACAGAAGTCAAATGATTTATTCATGTCGGAGGCTAGATTTGAACTTAGATCTTCCTGACTTGAAGTGCAGTGCTCTATATATTTTACCATGCAGTTGCTTCTTATAGGCTCTATTATGGGCATCACTGGATCAAAGGCTATGTATAATTCAGTTATGTTGGGGGCTCTACCCACCCTCATCACACAACTATCTGTTCAGTGTGTTTTCATTGTGCATCATTAATTGATTCTGAGCCTGGAAAGTTAGGGAATGTGTGATGCTATTATTTACTTAATAGTCTTTGGTTCAGATATCCATATCTTATTTTGCAATTTTAACACTTCCCCATAATACCTCACTATGGACCATCTTTTAGACCCAATTTAGTGATTCATGTCTTTTGATGACTCTGCCCGTTATGGGACCTTAGGAGACATAAGGTACCTAAGTTTGAGTGTTTGGTTTTTAATCTGCATCTTGCCCCATGCTTTTTCTGTAGCCAGCCTTTTTGGCCTATAAAATATTATAGAATCTTAGAGTGAGTAAGACTTCATAGACCATCTAAAACTGACTAAGAAGCTCTGCTATAACATCTTAAGGTGATCATCTGGATTTTTCCTGAAGATATTCCCATTATTGGGAATATACTTCCTCCTGAGGCAATGCATTGGACTTTGACGCAGTTCTAATTGTTAGGAAGTTTGCCCAACCCTAAGCATTATCTGTCCATCTCTTCTTGTGGCCAACCAGATTGACTTCTTCCTCTTCCATATGACAGTTATTGGAATACTTAAAGACAAGTATTATGTCCCTTCTAAAACTTCTTTCCTCCAGGAGAAACACTCCCACTTCCTTCATTTAATGCTTATATGGCATAATCTCTAAGCCTCTCATCACCCTGATTACTTTCCTCTTGGCATGCCAGTTTGTCAATCAGTATCCTTTCTAAAATGTGGTACTCAGAATTAGATATAATATTCCAGCTGTGATCTACCTAGAATGGTGTGTTAGTGTGGTTGGGGGCAGTTATCATCTCCCTCCTTATGGAAACTCTGACTTTCTGAATTCAGTTGAGGATGGTATTGCTTTTTTTGGTTGCCATGTTGATATGTTGACTCATATGTAGTCCACTAAAAATCAAACATCCCCCTTTCAGTCTGTCTCCTTCCATGCTCGCATCATTTCTCTCTCTCTCTCTTTCTCTCTTTCTCTCTCTCACTGCTTTAACCTCACATTTCTTCTTTTACATAGTTTTTAGAAAATTTTATTTAATTAGATGATTTAGAATATTTTCCCATGGTTACAAGATTCATGTTCTTTCCTTCCCCCCACCCCCTCCCATATCTGACATGCAATTCCATTGGGTTTAATGTGTGTCATTGATCAAGACCTATTTCCATATTATTAATATTTGCACTAGGGTGATCATTTAGAGTCTACATCCCCAATCACATCCCCATCAAACCATGTTATCAAGGAAATGTTTTTCTTCTGTGTTTCTACTCCCACAGTTCTTTCTTTGGATGTGGATGGTGTTCTTTCTCATAAGTCCCTCAGAATTGTCCTGGATCATTGCATTGCTGCTAGTAGAGAAGCCCATTGCCATTCGGTTTTACCACAGTGTATCCGTCTCTATATACATTGTTTTCTTGGTTCTGCTCCTTTTGCTCTGTATCACTTCCTGGAGGTCATTCTAGTTCTCATGGAATTCCTCCACTTTATTAATCCTTTTAGCACAATAGTATTCCATCACCAACATATACCACAATTTGCTCAGCCATTCCCCAATTGAAGGGCATCCCCTCGTTTTCCAATTTTTGACCACCACAAAGAGCGCAGCTATGAATATTCTTGTACAAGTCTTTTTCCCCATTATCTCTTTGGAGTACAAACCCAGCAGTGCTATGGCTGGATCAAAGAGCAGACAGTCTTTTAGCACCCTTTGGGCATAGTTCCAAATTGCCCTCCAGAATGGTTGGATCAGTTCACAACTCCACCAGCAATGAATTAGTGTCCCTACTTTGCAACATCCTCTCCAGAATTCATTACTTTCCATAGCTGTCATGTTGGTCAATCTGCTAGGTGTGAGGTGATACCTCAGAGTTGTTTTGATTTGCATCTCTCTGATTATAAGAGATGTAGAGCACTTTTTCATGTGCTTATTAATAGTTTTGATTTCTTTGGCTGAGAACTGCCTAGAATGGCTTGATTTTTTGTACAATTGATTTAGCTCCTTATAAATTTATCTTCTTTTATATTTTTGCAATAATTAAAAAAATTATCTACCCGGACCTACAAATTAATCATAAATGGTTATAAAAAGCTCATATTCTTATGTTAAAATATTAAGGCAGCCTGGGTTCAAATCTGGCCTAAGGTACTTTCTACCTGTATGACTGTGGGCAAATCATTTAACCCTCATTGCCTAGCTCTTCCCACTCTTCTGCCTTGGAACCGATACATGCTATTGGTTAGAACAATCTCTCCTGTGTCTCCATGATGGTGAGATCAAGATTAGTATTTAACTGGCAGTAACGCCTCCCACACTTTCTCTCTTTCTCTTGCAATGATGCAGCAAGTATGGTGGTAAGGTGGGAATGGATGAAATGGCTAACCAGCCATGGGCACATGGTTTTTATTTTGTATCCTCTTTATTCCTTGATTTCTAATAATCCTTAATAAACCTCATAAAATAGATATAATTAAATTTTTACATGAAATACTTTAGGCTAGGAACTGTGTTAAGAACTAGTGATCTAAATATAAGTTCTTGTTCTTGATGAACTCACATTTTAATGGGGAAGAGGCATAAGATGTTTCTGAGTCAAGTATCAGAATGCATACTCTTCATTCAATTGTGTGTGTGTGTGTGTGTGTGTGTGCACGCGCAGTGATGCTAGGACAATATAAGGTGAAACCTGTGCTCGTTATATTCCAGGGGGTGAGGAGTCCTTGGTCTTTCTTTTAACTAGTGATTCTTGCTGTCTAGATGCTAAACTCAGTTGTTTCTAAGTGTTGAAGGACTATAAGGGCTGTCAGTCAATATTATCTCAGCTCTGGGGCAAAGACCTTGTCACCCTGTCTTAGTTATTGCTCTGATTGTTGAAATCATTATTCCCATTTGATGGAAACATAGAATTTAGTGTTTAACTGCATAAAGACTGAACCTGTGATTTCACTGGTATAGGAAACTCCTTTATGAGGAAGCTTCCTCTCCTAACGTACATTAGTCACTTTGGGGAAACTTATTGTCTTGGAAAGCACTGAGTGGTTAAATGACTGCTTGGTTTCAATCAATATGGATTAGAAATGAGTCTTGAACTCAGATCTTCCAGACTTCAAACTGAGTTTCTTATCCTTTATGCCATGATCGCTTTCTTGATTGTTAAATCAAATCAAATCCTTTTAGAAAGTTATATGTATGGAGGATATAAATCCTAAACAAAGATGGTGAAAACAAAATACAGAGATACGAATGTGTTTCTCAATACTGCACAGAAAATCAGTTTGAGAGTTAAGACTAGAACTCAGATCTTCTAACTCTAACTTTAGCCCATTACTGTCTCCACTATACCATGATGCCTGTCATATGTAAAATTGTGGCTCTCCTGGGAAGGCGGAATAGTCAGATTATAATTCAGAGCTAGAAGGGCCCTTAGAAGATGTCCAGTCAAACCTCCTTATTTATGGATGAGAAAATATAAATGCCTGCCTGGGAGAGGAGGGAATGGAAGCCAGGTCCTTTGACTTTGAATGGAACATATTTTTCAATAAGCAATAAGATCCAAGGGGGCAAAAATTCTTCTGCCACTTACAGCATCAGTTAGCAGTAAAAGGGCAGGAGAGAGAGTTTTCCCACCTCAGTGTGATTCTCTAGCTCTAGCCCTTCAGGGGGAAATAAAAATCACATTTTGGTCTCTCATCTTGGTCAGACTGGTGTGAAAGAGAGACACAAAAAGAGTCCAAGAGGGCATCTGTCATCCTGAGTCTCTTTCCAGATAGATAGTGATTAAGCAACCTGAACATGACCCAGGGCCATCCCATCCCATCTCAGCTTCAGTCCATTTAGGCACTTGGAAGACTAAGTGACAAGGAAAGAGCTGACCCTCAAGGACTCAAAGGGGTGGAACATTCATTTACATGGACACCCTGGCCCAGGCTGATGAGTCTATGCCTGAAAAATCAATCACACTCAGTGTGTGTACATGCAGTGTGTGTGTGTGTGTGTGTGTGTGTGTGTGTGTGTGTGTGATAAAATATTTTCAGGGAGAATTTCTATAGAGGCCAACTGAATATAAATGATCATAGACTGTTTGAGCTGGAAGAGAACCTGAGGGAATATCTAATCTGATCCATTATTTGATAGATGATATTCCCATCTGGTGGAGCTGTTGGTCACTAGACTTTGGGAGCTATGGCTAGGATTCTTAATCTTTTCTTTTGTGTATGTGTCATGGATCCCGTTGGCCTATGGGTCCTTTTTCTGAACAATATTTTTAAGTACATAAGTTTTTTAAAGAAGTATTACAAAGGAAACCATTGATGTTAAAATAAAATGAGTGATATATATTATTTATTTGTTATATTTAGCAATTCTATAATGTATGTTATGTGCATAATATCTTATGTTAATATATATGCATATATTATATTTATTTATACCTATTTATAAAGCAAATTCAAAGACTCTAATCAGGCAATAATCAATAAGTGTATTTGAAGTGCTTAATATGTTGCTGTCATTGTGTTTAGCATTGAAGATAAAAGAAAAGTGAAAGACTGTCTGCTTTTGATGAGCTCACAGTCTAATGATTCAGTTATCTGCCTAGGAGACTGAATTATTTGTGTACTGATTGCCAGATGTCGTTGGTCCTTCATTTTCGAAGCAGACCAATGACGTCATGGTGTCATGCATTGACTTAGGCATGGATTGGATTAAGTGAGGCAGAGTTACACAAAGTCATCAGCCTCACTCCCACTTCTAGAGTCATGCACGTTGGGTGGGAAAACAAAAGTCAAGACAACTAGTGATGGCCCAGGATGCAGTGGATGACCTCAATGACTGATCAAGCTCGAGTGGTCCACAGCTGCCTTCATGGCCAAAATCATGCTCATCTACCTGCTCTGCCAGAGGAAGTCTTCACATGCTCGGCGTAGACAGACCCCTAACTCACCAGTGAGTTTGAGACCCATCGATTATCCGCTATCTGGTTTAGCCCATCTGCCAAGGCAATTTTACTGGAGTGTGGTTGCTGCATATGCATCTATCTTTTGGTGATTGTCAGATGGCTCCTTGAACAAGTCTTAAAGAATCCATTTCTCCCCCTTATGCTGTATGGAATATCTCTCTCCCCTCTTCTTTGTTCCAGCCTATAAGCTCTCTGAGAGCAGACACAGTGTTTTATTTAAAATCTGTGCATCCTTCCAGAGGCCAACACATTATGATTTAAATGATCATTATTATCTAATTCCTACTGATCCTTTAGGGCCCTTCTCAAGACAGTGTGGTAAAGTAGAATGGGAAATGGATCTGGGTTCAAATTCTAACTCTTTCATTTATAAATTGAAAAGTTTAGACTCTAAAGTCACTAAGATCTCTTCTATCTCTAAATCTTTGATCCTGTTATGTGTCCTATCTCCTCCATGGAGTCTCTATCTATGTCTTGCCCATTACTATCCATACCCACTCAGTTGGTAGATACAGCCTTTTATTGTTGAGATTATAAAGAGGTCAGCTTTGGCATCAGGAATATGTGGGTCCAAGTCCCATCTCTGACACTTACTGGCACTGTGGCAATGTGATGGAGGAAGTTCTCCAAAATGATAAATTATAGGTGAGTCACTCATCTGGATCAGTGGAGGGACTTTCCATAAATGGAGTTTCCCATCTCAGATGAAATCTTGGAATCTGTATAAAATTTCCAAAACTATGCTGCTTGCCCTCTGGCTATCATTTTCATCCCTCCTCTGTACCCCAGCTCCTCCCCAGAACTTTAGTCTCAGCCTCTGTGTTTCAAAAGTTTTTGCCTTATCTTGATTGGAAACAAGCCTTTAAGTCATTTCTGGGCCATTATGTTCAAATTGCCCTGCCCTTTCTAGCTCCCCTTCATGCAGTGCTTCTCCTAGTAGAATATCAGCCTCTTGAGGACAGATAATGTTTTGTTTGTTCTTGTATCCTCAATGCTTAGCACTTACACACTTAATAAAGGGGCAGCTGGGTAGCTAAGTGGCTTGAGAGCCAGGCCTAGAGATGGGAGGTCCTGGGTTCAAATGTGGCCTCAGACACTTCATAGCTCTGTGACCTTGGGCAAGTCACTTAACCCCCATTGCCTAGCGTTTACCACTCTTCTGCCTTGGAACCAATACACAGTAATGATTCTAAGATGGAAGGTAAGGGTTTAAAAAAAAAAGGTTCTATCAGTAAAATAAAGCTAAATAATTGTATCTTTCACTAACTGCCCCTTGGTCATTCCTTTACTTTTGAGGAACATGTACTCTCGCTTCTCTGTATGCTCTGGCTGGCCATAACCCCCATCCCAAGATGGGATTCACAACAGGAACTTTTGACTGATGACTTTGCACCATCACTGAATGGAAGGTTTTGCTTGTGTTGTTCTAAATTCTTCTTGAGGAGCTCTAGGGTTGTGCCACAGGCATAGACCTCACTCACTTCTTAAAGACAGGTTCCCTGCCTGTAATCAGTACTGCTTCCTTCTCTCTCCCCACTCCCTCCTGTGGCATGAGTCTATTGATAAGAACACTGAGGCCTTCAGATATGGGTTCAAATTTGACTGATACTGACTTCCTTTGTGATCACATGCAACTTATTTAACATTTCTTATCTGTAAAAGAAGGATACTATTATTTGATTGATCTAAGTCTCAGGCTTCTGAGGAAGTTACCTAGTAAACCTGGAATCCCTGGAGAAATAGGAATCACCATTGTATTTTTCCTTGGCACCTTGGGGAAGGGAGCTGCTGCAGAGCCAGGCGGAGGCCAAGGACCTTGAAAAAGTTGGCCTATAACCTAGTCAAGTGGTGAAACCCTTGAGTCTGGGCTGGAGAAACAGCTCTGGGTACACTTCTTTCTAGTGAAACTAAGGTGAAGACTGAAGGAGAGAAGGAGTACTCTGTGGATGAGGACATTTGCAATGTTGCCTTGGGGATGGGAAAATGAATGTAAGGACAGGGATATTGGGGACTAATTAGGAAGAGATGAAAAGCCAATTGGAAAAAGCAAAGTAAATACAGACAGTCAAGTTTCAGGTCATCAATCAATCATTAAACAATTATTTAGCACCTACTATTTTCCAGGAACTGTGATAAGTACTGATGTTACAAAAACAGGCAAAAGAAGACAGACCTTGCCTTCAAGGAGCTTACAGCCAAAGGGATGATATCTTAGAGAGCTACAACTCCATCCCAGGAAATGAGGGAAAAGGAAGAAGTTAGTTCTTCTAAGGATGGGAACTTAAGGGGGAAGGTGGTGAATGTGGGAGGGAGAGCAGGAAGGACATTGGAAGGGAGAAAGACCTCCACCATTTTTCTAATTGCAGCAGAAGACTAGAATTCTAGAATTTTGCATCCATGAGAGACCTTGGCAATCACCTAGTTCAGGGATTCTTAATAAATATATATTTTTTTGATTCATGAACTGCTTTGGCAGTGTCTGAGAAAGCCTAGGGATCCCTTCTCAGCATTAGGTTTTTAAGAATGACAAAAGTAACAACCCAAAGCAATGAGGCATTTATTAATCACCTACTATGTGCCTACTACCACCTACGTTGCCCCGGGCAACGGCTTCGACAGGCGGGCTAAACCTTGTGAGGGTAGCCATCCGGTTGTCGTCAACCCCTGGTGAACTAGGGCTTTGCTCACCCAGCATGTGAAGACTGTTTCCCCGGAACAGGCAGAAGAAACCAACAAGAAGGTTCAATGGCTGAGATGGCGATACAGCAAGGCACTGTGGAGTGCTTAGGGCATGTTGGAGCACAAAAGACAACACAGCCATCCAATGCAGCTGAGGAAGTCTCCAGGTGTAATGGCTTTTCTTGCCAATGGACCCAGGCTTCCAACGCCGAGAGAGTGGGACTGTCTCTGTGCATCGACTTTTCCACTTAAATCTTCATGCACAGGTGTCTTTGTGCACAAAAACGCACAAAGTCAATCGTCATCCTCGGTTACCGAGAGACAACTACTACTACGTGCCTACTACTGCGTTAAGTGCTGGGGACACACCAAAAAAGTAAAAAACATAGACCATGCTCTCAAGTAGATCATCACATAATGTGGGAGACAATATGCAAATGACCATGGTCATACAGGACATACACAAGGTTATTTAGAATCTTAAAAACATATAATTGGAGGAAATGTTAAATGTCAGCTCAAGGTTAGTATAAATAAACATCTAATTTTTTTCCCCATTCAAATTCATAAACTCCCTGAAATCTGTCCACAGACCCCTTGGGGGAGAATTCTTAAGCTAGTCAACTATCTCCTTACTCAGAAATTTGAAGAACACAAAAGGGAATTGAGTAGCTTAACGTAGCTTAAAGTCATTGAACTAACAGACTGACACTAGAAACCCAATGGAAAACCATAAGGAAGAGGCAGCATGGTGTGATGGATATAGTGTTGACAGGCAGTTCTGGGTTCAATTCCTGCTTCAGACACTACTTGGACAATTCACTTAGTCTCAGTGTCCTTATCTGTAAAGAAGAGTCATTGGATGCCAACACCCCTTTTCTTGGCTATAACACTAGACTGGTGTTCTATTTCCTTCTTCAGCTCATTTTATGGATGAGAAAACTGAGGCAAACAGAGTGAAGTGACTTGCCCAGAGTCACATGGCTAGTAAGTGTCTGAGGTCAGATTTGAAGTCAAGAAGATGAGTCTCCCTAACTCCATACTGGCACTCTATTCACTATGCCACCAAGCTGTCCTCTATGATGCAATGAGGGGATCCAAAGACCTGACTGATTCCGATGCAATGAGAGATACAAGGAATAAAAGATTAAAGCTTAATTTTTATCCATAAGTGGAGTTGACTGACTGCTGGAAGAAGCCTTTTGTATGGCTGTGGGGGAAACCAAAGCCTCATTCTATAAACAAAAGAGAATAACATTTCCTCAGGTTGTTCCAGCCTATTAAATCTAATGGGATAATGGATGTTAAGAGCATTCCCATAAGTTGCCTAGTAAAATTTTCCTGCATTTCCCCTTCAAATTGGCCAAACAAGTTCCTGACCCTTGGCATGTGCTATGTCCCCTGCCTGAAGTGCTATCTATCTATCTCATCTCTAACTTCGGTGTCCCTCAAGGCTCTCCACTGAGATCTTGTAAGGACTGCTTCAATCTCCAATGATCTCTTCCTCTGATCTGTAGCATTTTGGCGGGTGAGACTTACCTAGGATTTACCATGAATCCAGAATTCCTGTGGCATGATGTTTTAACTGTCATTTGGTGGACGATAAAGCCTATACTCTGTCTCCTAGGGTAGGCTATTCCCAGTGGTCTTCTTAGCTATTGAGGTCTGGGAAGAACTTCTAGGAGAAGGGATCTTGAGTGGGAAATTATACAATGATTAGGATACTGGGATTGGAATGAAGAAGACCATATGAGAAACATGTTTTTGGATATGACCAATATGGAAATGTTTTTTGTTTGACTATGTGTATTTTTTATAAGGGTTTAGTTTTTGCTTTGTTGTACTTTATTTTGTTTTTTGTGATGGAGAGGAATAGGGAAGGAGGAAAAATAAATTCTTAATTGAAAAAAAATTAATGAAAATAACTCTGAAGGGGCAATGATATTTGAAGTGATATTATTCTGTCTGATGAGTGCAACTGTTATTTGAATTCTGTTATATTTTCTCTTAAAGTGGAATTTTGACTATTGTTTAAGAATATTATTTAGGAGCTGTAACTTGAAAATGCCTTGGGCAGAGAGAGAATTTTAGGAGACATGAGGAAGTTTTCCTCATTTCAACTTTTTCTAAACAAAGATGCTTAGAAAAAAAAAATATTAACTATTATCTCTCTCAGGCTTGTACCTTAAATGCAGAGTACTTTATTTTTCTTCAACAAATGCCCCACACTTTTGGGGAGACAATGTCTCTTAGTGAAATTTTACCAATAAGAGTTCTGCTTTTTTTAAAAAAAATCTCATTCTACTGGGGACTTGACTGAAGAATAAAGGAACTTAAGTTTGTGTCAAAGAAGGTTGAAATGTAATTAAAGATAGCATGGCATCATGGATAGAGCACTGGATTTGGAGCCAGAAAGAAAGAAACAAGGTCAAAACTAGTTTCTCTGATATTTACTAGTGTTTTAACTCTGAGAAAATAATTTAAACTCTTTGAATCTATTTCTTCATCTGTAGAATGGGGATGATAATAAGTAATACTCTAGTACTTATAGCAATAGTAGAATATTGTTAGAAAATGAGTCTCTGGGACAGCAAGGTGATATAGTGGATAAAAAGCTAGGCCTGGAGGCAGGAGGATCAAGTTTGACCTCAGTCACTTTCTAACTGTGTGACCCTGGGCAAGTCACTTAATCCCCATTGCCTAGCCCTTACTGCTCTTCTGCCTTAGAACCAACACACAATATGATTCTAAAACAGAAAGGAGATAAGGACTTTTTCAAAATGAGTCTTCTTCTCAGGGAAGCCTGTGAGGTCAGAAAGCCTTACAAAACCACCAACTTTCTAATTTCCCAAAAGCAATCTAGCCAGCTCTAAAATTGAATTTCTGTTCAATTTTGGGCCATGTTCGCTGTCTATTTGTGAGCTATCCAAAATTCTTCTGGTGATATTGCATAGTGAAAACCAAAGTGGATAACCTCCCCAGGGCCACGTAGAGGCACACTGTGTGTATGGCAGTAGGCAGGAGGGGCAGGGCCAGGAGTGCCATAAAAGAAATATATAGTAATAACTTCTGTTTCTTTCTATAGGGAAATGCACGTTTTATTTGGTTTGTAAACATTTGGAATATTAATAATAAAAGTTAATTAATTTAAAAAGAGAAGACAAAAATATGCCTGGAAAAAAGGTCGGGCCAGCTCTAGGATGGGAGTGAGGCCTAGCTAAAGGACAGTTTTTGGGCTCCAATGGGATCTACACTATGTGAAGAGAACTCAAGGAAGAATTACCACACTCAGTGGATGGACACCCTCCAGCACATGTATGGAAGGACATGAATGAGAGCAGGATAGGACTGAGAGTTAACTGTGGATAACTGGTGGGAATAAGCACACTGATTAGATCACATGTTTATCTTTATGTTAAGGCTCCCCTCTACCTCACAGGGACCTGATAATTAGATCAATTGATTGATAATTAATCTATTAAGCATTTACTATGCATCAGTCAAGGTTTTAAGTTCTAGGGATACAAAGACTAAAAATAAAATGCCTGCCCTCAAGGAGATCACATTCCAATAGAGGAGACAACATGTGGAGAAATAGATCCATGCAAGAAGTGCATTGGGTGTTCAGGGAGGACTAGTACCGCTGGTATAAGGGCTTTCCAAAACCCTTTTCAGGACTGTGCATCCATCTTCAGTGTCCACTTTTCACCTAACTCTCACCTGTGGTTCCAAGAAGCATGTGCAGCAGCCACACCCCAGTAAAACTGGGCAGATGGGCTAAATTAGGTCTCAAATTTGTTGATGAGTTAGGGTCAGAGCGATGTCTATCCCAAGCATGTGAAGACTCCCCTTGGTGGAATGGGAAGATGAGAATAATTTGTTCCAATGGCCAGGACAGTGGTTCAAGCAGGCTTGGCTTAGAGCTTGGTCAGACATCAAGAATGCCAAGGTCATCTACTGTATCCCAGGTGGTTGACAGTCATTCTGACTTTTGGATGGCCTCTGGATTTGAATGATTTTTTTTTAATTTTTATTTTTAAATATTTTTCCATGTTTCCATGATTCATTTTCTTTCCCTCCCCTCTTCTCTCCTCACTCCAGAGCAGACAAGCAATTCCCCCTGGGTTGTGCAAATGTTATCACTTGATTGATACCTATTTCCATTTTATTCATTTTTGCTATAGAGTGATTTTTTAAAATTCTAAACCCCAAATCACATACCCATGTGATAAGTGATGTCATATGTTCTTTTGCATTTCCACTCCCATTGTTCTTAGCATTCTTTCCCATAAGTCCTTTAGCAGTGTCCTGGCTTGTTGTATTGCTTCTAGTAGCAAAGTCTATTACTTTGGATAGTTCCACGATGTTTCACTTTCGATATATAATGTTCTCCTGGTTCTGCTCATTTCACTCTGCACCAGTTCATTGAGGTTTTCCCAGTTCATATAGAAATCCTCCAGATCATCATTCCTTATAGCACAATAGTATTCCATCACCATCATATACCACAATTTGCTCAGCTGTTCCCCAATTGAGGGACACCCCTTCATTTTCCAATTATTTGCCACCACAAAGAGCACCACTATGAATATTTTTGAACAAGTATTTTTCCTTATTATCTCTTTGGGGCACAAACCTAGTGGTGGTATTGCTGGATCAAAGGGTAAGGATTCTTTTAAAGCTCATTGGGAAAAATTCCAAATTGCCTTCCAGAATGGCTAGGTTAATTCACAACTCCACCAACAATGCATTAGTATCCCTATTTTGCCACATCCCCTTCAACATTTATTATTTTTCTTTACTGTCATATTGGCCAATGTATAATTGAAAATGTTACCCTAAAAAAGAACTACATTTCCCGGGATCCCAGTGACTTCCTGTCATTATGTACTTCCTGTAGACAGAGGATATTAGCGAGTGGGCAGTCCTCTTGGGTGTTTTTCTTGGGTTTGCAGCCAGCCTGGTGGTGGTGGGTAAGCTAAGCTCAGGGATTTTAAATGGGCTAATCAGCCACGGGCATGTGGTCTTTATTTTGTATCCTTTTTATTCCTTGATTTCTAATGATTATTAATAAATCCCCTAAAGTATAATATTTTTATTATTGAGATCTAATTTTAACTTTGATACCAATTTGCTAGGTGTGAGGTGGTACCTCATTGTTATTTTCATTTTCATTTCTTTAATCATGAGAGATTTATAACACTTTTTTCCTGTGCTTATTGATAGTTTTGATGGACTTGGATGAGTCTGAAAGAGACAGTGAGGTTGATAACTTTTTGCAAGTCTATGTCACTTAAATCCAATTCATGCTCAAGTCAAGATATCACCCCATGATGTCAGTGGTCTTGTTTGAAAATGAAGGGCAAACAACATCACATAGAGTAAATAGAAGGGAAGGCTTTGACCATCAAATATAGCAAATGTAGATTATATAAATCAATTTATATCATTATGTGAAATGCCAGATAGGGCTTTGTTGTTGTCTGTTTGGGTGAAGTCAGTGAAATACATACTGGATAAAGATGTCCAGAGCCAAGGGAATTTGATAAAATCTTTCACTAAGCCTGGGAAAAGCTACCATACATTTCTGTCTTGTATATGTGGGTTAACTTTGCCTCGCCTCTTCCATGAGAGTCTTTGTCTGCTGTCTCCTTATAGCCTAGAGGTGACCTTGGGTATTTGAAATATATATTGGCAGAGTCCAGCCCTGGGAAGTCTCCCCAAGTTGGACAGATTATGTATGGAGGTTCACTAGTGCTTGAGGTCTAGACTAGCTAACTTCGGAGAGATTGACTCATCATTAGTTTGGCTATATGGTGATGAATTTGTAGACCACAGCAACTCTTGAAGACCATCTCTCCTAAGTCTTAAAGGGCTCTCTTTCAAGCCTATATGCATTAGTGGAGAAAAGAATCCATGTTGATGAAAGTACAGATATTTGAAGTCTATATAATCCTCTCTACATAAATCATTAGACTATTTGTGACATTCTGAGCAATGTTATTTTGTAGAGAGCAATAGGATATTATAAAGCATGGCCATAAAATGGCATGTAAGTTTCTCAATGTCAGAGAATGCCTCAGTTTTCTATTTGTATACTAATGTCTAGCAGGGTGTAATAGATCAATAACAAATGTTTGTTGATTGATTCAATCAGGCAAATGGGTTCCATCTTTGCGACCTTGGGCAAATCATCTCACTTCAATATGTCAATACAAGGGGATGGAAGAAGAATGTTGGGTCTTCAAGATCCCTTCCAACTTGAAGTTAATGACTCTAAGATGACTTCTTATAAAGGAATGATATACTTCCAAGGTTATTGTGGCAATAGAATTGCTTAAGCTATGTCAGAGGAAGAAAGAGAATCAGTGTCTGGCTAGTCAGAGGATCTGGGTCTCAAGGAGCCTCCTGGGCCTCAAGGAGCCTCGGGGACTTAGGGGTCTTTCTGTTGGGATTTCAGGGTAAGGGCCCATTATTCCTCTCCTTTCCTTATCTCCCATCCCTCAAATCAGCCTCTTTGTGCTCTGAAGGAAGAGAAAGAAGGAAAGAAGGAAGGAAGGAAAGAAAGAGAGAAAGAAAGAAGGGAAGAAGGAAAGAAGGGAAGAAAGAAAGAAAGAAAGAAAGGAGGAAAGAAAAAAGAAGGAAGGAAGGAAGGAGGAAAGGGGAGGGAGAGATGGAGGGAGAGGAGGATGAAAGAGACAAAGGAAAGAAAGGGAGAGGGAAAGAGGAAGAAAGAGAGAAGGAATGAAGGAACAAAGAGAAAAAAGGAAGAAAAAGAGAAAGGAAAACTAGGGAAGGAGTAATTTCTTAGTACTAGATGTGACTAAAAGATCTTTGCTCATGGCAACCTCTTTATTATTGAATTACAAGGGGGCTAGAATTTATCAGCATCTGAGGCTGCAGTCTACCAGTTTGTGCCTAATCTGGGGAAGAGAAATGCTCCCAGCTTCCTGGTTCCTCTTAAATTGCAGAGATAGTGCTTGGTGTTTCCTTGTGATAATCTCCACAGTCCCCCCAGGTTTTCCACCAGGCAACCTTTGCCCTCCAGGCACCTGGCCCTGAGATTTGCATGTCAGCAGGGCTGGGAATTGTCAGAGGCTGGGAAGTGCAAATCAGTAGTATTCCCAGCAAACAGATCTGGCCTCCAAACCATCTCAGCCCATTGATTTTGGTTTTCGTTGATGCTCAGCTAAGGAAGTCAGAAACAAAATTTAAGTCTAGGACTGGGCTAGTCTTCCCAGGTGGACCTCTTCTTCTTCCTCTGCCCTCAACTTTAGCTAAGTAGGGCTCAAGAAGACCCTTTTAGGGATAAAGAAAGGACTATACAAAGCAGGGACAGGAGATAGAGATACTGGGTGATGAGAGGATGATGTTAAGTTGATGTTGGGTCCAAGTGTCAGTGAAACATCCAAGGAACAGCTGTGGTGGGTCCTATGAGTGCTGGGCTGGGAGTTAGGGGACTGGGTTCTAGTTAAGACTCTGGATTGAACAGTAATAACTGATCATCTCATTTGTAGTGTATAAATGGGGCTACTAGTGATGTCACAGGATCGTTGTGTAAGACTCAAGTATAAAGAGAGCCACCTCCCAGGGTTGTTGTGAGGATAAAATGAAAAAGCACCTAGTTGTCACCATATAAATGTTAGCTATTATTTTTTATTATCGTTGTAAGGTTCAAATGAGAAATAGGCCTTTGCAAACTTTACATACATTGTCTCATTTGAACAAAAATCCTACAGTTTTGGTATTTTTGTTGTTTAATTGTTCTTCAGTTGTGTCTAACTCTTTGTGACTCCATCTGAGGTTTTCTTGGCAGAATATGTGGAGTGATTTGTAATTTCATTCTTCAGATAATTTTCCAGATGAAGAAACCGAGGCAAACAGGATGAAATGATTTGCCCAGGGTCACCAGGCTATTAAGTGTTTGGAGTCAGATTAGAACTCAGGGAGATGCATCTTCCTGACTTCAGGCCCTGCACACTATCCACTGTGTCACTTATATGCCCCAATCTTGGTAATACTTTAGAGGTGATAAAACTTAAGAGAAGAGAATTTTGAAGGAGTCCCACAGCTAGTAAGTTTATAGGCAAGAAGCTGTCATTGAAAGGCAATGTGATGTAATGCATTGGATTGGAGTCAGTAAATCTCTGATTCAAATTAGCTATGTGACCTTGGGCAAATCACTTGATCTCCTTGGGCCTTAGTTCCTTCATCTGTAAGAAGGGTTGTGTTGAACTAGATGGCCTCTGAGGTCCTTTTAAGCTCAAGAAAAATCAACCTATAGTCTTGAAGGTTCCTTCTAGTTTTAGGAATCCATGATGGGGGAATTGTGGTATTGACAGAATAATGAGGAAATGAGGAAGACCTGGGTTCAAATTCTATTTCAGATATCTCTGATATTTCCTAGTTGTGTGACCCTGAGTGAGTTAGCACATCTCTGTGACTCAGTTTCCTTATTTGTAAAATGAAGAGATTGGACTTGATGACCCCTATGGTCTCTTCCATGGTCAGCTAGGATGGCTAGAGTTCCAGGTCTAGAATCAGGAAGATACCTCCCTGGCTTAAAATCTAGTCTCAGACATGAATTGTGGAACTTTGTGCAAGTTGCTTGACTCTGCCTCAGTTTTCTCATCTGTGAAGTGAGTTAGAGGAGGAAATAGCTAGCCACTCCAGGATCCAGCCAAGAAAACCCCAAATGGGATCATGATGAGTGTTGGACACAACTGAAATGACTGAACAATAAAGAGGGGTCCACCATCTCTGACTCTATGATCTGAATATATGACTGGTGATCCTTTGCTGTATCCTCACGGAATTGACCTCTGCTTTTGCTAAATATTTCCTTATCCCAAAGGAAGTAAAACACAGTCAGCTAGGACTATGTCCCATTAAGCTCTCGCTATTCAAGCCTTCTCAGTAAAGCTCAGTGAGTAACAGCCAGATCATTTGAAAGTGACTTCTTTTAAAATTTATTTTTCAAACCCTTACCTTCTGTCTTGGAATCAATACTGTGTTTGTACCAAGGCAGAAGAGTGGTAAGGGCTAGGCAATGGGGGTAAGTGACTTGCCCAGGGTCACATAGCTAGGAATCAATGAATAACTTTTAAATTGAATTGGAATCATGACCCACTCTGAGCTATGCTTATTTTTTTAAACCCTTACCTTCCATTTTTGAAGCAATACTGAGTATTGGTTCCAAGACAGAAGAGTGGTAAAGGCTAGGCAGTGGGGGCTAAGTGACTTGTCCAGGGTCACACAGGTAGGAAATATTTGAGGTCACATTTGAACCCAGGAGTTCCTGTCTCCAGGCCTGGCTCTCAATCCACTGAGGCACCCATCTGCCCTGGGACTTCTATTATTATTAAACATATTGGGGGGGGGAGGCTAAGTTTCTGGAAGTAAGCTAGGGAAGTAATGGCAAAGTGGAATATCCAGAGTACCCAAGTATCCGGGACCTTTGGCCTGTGTGCTGCCATGGATTGCCTCTGCTAGGGTATGGGAAGCTCTTTATATGGTGGGCATGTCATAACAGCTCATTGAATTAAATTTCCAGACTCTTCTAAGCACTTCTACCCTGAACATAAGCTCTCACTCACATACACTGCTGAAGCCTGGGAAGGTTCACTGTTGGTTGGTTCCCTTGATGGGTTCAAAGCAACCACAGCTCCCTTGCTCCAAGGGTGCTTTTTTTTCCCTTGGAAAAGGCAGTTTTGGTTTCCAAGGGTGAGTCAGCAATTTATCTGCTGCCAGGTTGGCATTAAAGCTCTGGGTGTTTGGAAATTCAGAACAACAACAAAAAAAATACCTGGAGGAAAACTGCTTGGTTTCTAAACTTGAGCTGAACATCTGACACCCAGGTAGGGAATGATGGCGTGGAGAAGAGCTGTCAGACTCTGAGGGTGGTCCCTTTATGCTGTTAGCCTTGGGCTCACCAGGCAGGAGAATTCTCCATTTGGCCCCCAGCTCTGGGTTAAACTTGGTATCAGGGTCTATCTCTGGTGTTTGGGAAGATTGAACAGTCAGTGAAGTTGATTGTCATCCCCCATGACCTACCCGTGCTGTACCCTAATTGGTTTCTTGAGGGCCCTCTTTGCCCTTCAGTGCTCAATGAACTCCACGTTTATCTTGCACCTCTTCTGAAAAATCTGTTTTCTGGAAGTGGACCATTCAGTGGTGCAGTAGATGGGAGCAATGAACCAGGAGTGAGGAAGTTTTATGTTCAAATCAATCCTCAGATGCTTACTAGTTGTGTGATCCTGGGCAAGTCACTTAACCTTTATTTGGTTCACTTTCTTCATCTGTATAATGGAGAGTATGATAGCTCCAACCTTATAAGGTTATTATAAGGATCAAATTAGATAATAATTGAAAAGTGCTTAGCATAGTACCTGGCACATTGTAAACAGAAAATAGATGTTACCTTATTAATTTACAATTTATCCCAAGTGAACATAAGGCTTAAAGTTTTACCCCTTTGGGGTACATGTTTCCTAAAATCCAAATGATAAGAGTCATGGATTATTGGGAACAATGGAGGCTAGAGGAAGGGTAGAAATGGGTAAATAATAACAGTAACGATTATAAATGTTAATTATATAGCTCTGAGATTTTCTTGTTTTTCCTTTTTATTAATATTTTCCCAATTATATGTAAAATAATTTTTAACATTAATTTAAACATTTTTTGAGTTCTAAAATGCCTTCTTCCCCTCATCATTCCTTGAGTTGGCAAGCAATGTGATCTGGGTTATGCATGTACAGTTGTGCAAAGCATATTTCTATATTAGTCATGTTGTGAAAGAAAACACACAAAATAATAAAAATAAAGTAAAAAAAGTATGCTTCAATTTGCATTCAGACACCAGCAGTTCTTTCTTTTTCATCATGAGTCTTTTGGGATTATCTTGGATCATTGCATTGTTAAGAATAGTTAAATCATTCATAGTTGATCTTCATATAGCATTGCTGTCACTATGTACAATGTTCTTCTGTTTCTGCTTACTTCACTTTGCATCAGTTCATGTAAGTCTTTCCAGGTTTTTCTGAGAGCAAACTACTCACCATTTCTTATAGCACAATAGTATTCCATCACAGTCATCTACCATAACTTGTTCAGCCGTCTCACAATAGATGGATATCTTCTCAATATCCGACTCTTTGGCACCACAAAAAGAACTGCTATAAATATTTTTGTACATATAAGTTTCTTTTCTTTTTTGTTTTTTATCTTTTTTGGGATACAGATCTGGTAGTGGTATTGCTTGATCAAAGCGTATGTATAGTTTTATAGTTTTGGGGGCATAGCTCCACATTACCCTCCAGAATGGTCAAAGCAGTTCAAAACCCCACTAACAATGCATTAGTGTCTCGATTTCCCTACATGCCACTCCAACAGTTGTCATTTAACTTTTCTTTATATTAGCAAATCTTATAGATATAGGGAGCCTCCGAGGTGTTATAATCTGTATTTCTCTAATCAATAGCAATATAGAGCATTTTTCCATAGGATTATAGATAGCTTTAATTACTTCATTTGAAAACTTCCTGTTCATATCTTTTGATCATTTGTAAATATGATGATAACTTGCATTCTTATAAATTTGACTCAGTTCTCTATATATTTGAGAACTGAAATCAGAAAAATTTGCTGTAAAATTATTTTCATGCTATGGTTACTAATTGTGCATTTCCCTCCATTCTATTTTGATTTGCACTTAGAAGCCTAGGACCTGCTGCTGTCATGATAGGATGTGACCTGCCCCAGATTTGCTCCATTCTCACCCCAGTGGGACAGAACTTCTAAGTTATTTTAGGCTGGAAAATTATTCTACTCCATCCTTTTGTGGAGTACATCCTTTTGTTTTAAAGTTGTTTGGAGGGGAATTTGAGAGAGCTTAGGTGGGTTTCTGCCTTTCCTCCATTATCTTGGCTCCACACTCCAAGATTTTCAAAGAGTTGTGTGTAGGCTTGGCAATGTGCTGTGAACTGCCAATCCTTCAGTTAGGATGTAAAGTGCTGAGTATAGAGTAACTATGCCATAAAAGCTTATAGATTATCTTCATCTTGTTTTAGTGTTACAACAGTTCTGTGTGGTAGATGCTTTTTCATTTATCAAACCCTTACCTTTTGTCTGAGAGTCAATATTAAGTATTGGTTCCAAGCTAGAAGAGTAGTAGTCAGGCAATAGGGGTTAAGTGACTCGCTCAGGGTCACATAGCTAGGAAGAGTCTGAGGCCAGATTTGAATTCAGGACCTCCTGATAGCCCTGGTATTCTATCCACTGCGCCACTTAGTTGTCCTGACAGATCACTTTTTCTATTGTTTGGACTTGTGATTTCATCTGTGTATGTAACTGGTTATCAGAAAGGAATTCTCTCTCCCAGAGCATATTTTGAGGATTCTTCACTTATAGACTCCGATGCTTTCCTGGGGTAGATGAGAAGATAAGGGACTTGACAAGAGTTGTCTAACGAAGACGTGTCAGAAGTGCAATGGCCAGCTTTATCCACTGTAGTGCTGAGTTTTATTTCTACTCCCTTTTTACAGATGAAACAAGCAAGGATCAGAAAAGATAAATGACCTGTTCATGGTCATATAGCAAGTAAATGTCAGGGATCAGATTTGAACCCAACTTTTTCAGATTCCAAGGCTATTCTAGGAAAGAAAAAAACCTGCCCATTCTAGGAAAGAAAGATAGGTTATAGAGACCCTTGACTTGTAGGTTTATTCTGTGGCAAGAGCCAGTCCATGTTGGTTCTGGAGTGGGGATGAGAGTGATGCTTTACCACGCTCTTTGTGGTGGCAAAAAATTGGAAAATGAGGGGATGCCCTCTGATTGGGGAATGGCTGAACAAATTGTGGTATATGTTGTTGATGGAATACTATTGTGCTCAAAGGAATAATAAAGTGGAGGAATTCCATGGGGACTGGAACAACCTCCTGGAAGTGATGCAGAGCAAGAGGAGCAGAACCAGGAGAACATTGTACACAGAGACTGATACACTGTGGTACAATCGAATGTAATGATTGCATAGCAGCAATGTAATGATCCAGGACAATTTTGAGGAACATATGAGAAAGATGCTCTCCACATCCAGAGAAAGAACTGTGGGAGCAGAAACACAGAAGAAAAACAATTGCTTGATCACATGGTTTGATAGCGATATGATTGGGGATATAGACTCTAAATGATCACTCTATTGCAAACATCAATAATATAGAAATAGGTCTTGATCAATGACACATGCAAAACCCAGTGGAACTGCTCATTGGCTATGGGACAGGAGGGGTTGGAGGGGAGGGAAAGAACATGAATCATGTAACCATGGAAAAATATTCTAAATTAATTAATTAAATAACATTTTTCAAAAGCCATTAAACAAATGAGTGCAGGCAAGGCACCTGGTAAAGACGGGATCCCAACCGAGGTGTACAAGGCCTTAAATGGAAAGGCTCTCCAGGCATTCCACATAGTGCTGACCAGCATATGGGAAGAGGAAGACATGCCCCCAGAACTCAGAGATGCCTCCATCGTAGCCCTATACAAGAACAAAGGCTCATGAGCAGCCTGTGACAACTACAGAGGCATCTCACTACTCTCCACTGCTGGAAAGATCCTCGCCCGTGTTATACTCAACAGACTCCTGTCATCTGTTTCAGAGCAGAAGCTGCCTGAATCACAATGTGGCTTCCAACCAGATCGCAGCACCATCGACATGGTATTCAGGGTGAGGCAAATGCAGGAAAAATGCCTTGAGAAGAACCTGAGTCTCTACATTGTCTTCATAGACCTGACAAAGGTGTTCGACACAGTGAACAGGGACGCATTGTGGGTGATCCTCAGCAAGCTCGGTTGCCCAGCAAAATTCATCAAACTGATCCAGCTCTTTCATGTCGACATGACAAGGGAAGTCCTATCTGGTGGAGAGACTTTCGATCGCTTCAACATCTCCAATGCCGTGAAACAAGGCTGTGTCCTCGCTCCTGTGCTATTCAACCTATTTTTCACCCAAGTATTACGACATGCTGTGATGGATCTAGACCTGAGCGTCTACATCAAATACCGACTGGATGGCTCACTATTTGACCTTCACCGCCTGACTGCAAAAGCAAAGATAACAGAGAGACTCATCCTGGAAGCTCTCTTCGCAGATGACTGTGCTCTCATGGCCCACCAAGAAAATCATCTCCAAACCATTGTGGACAGGTTCTCCACCGCAACAAAACTGTTTGGCCTGACTATCAGCCTCAGCAAAACAGAGGTGCTGTTCCAACCTGCACCAGGGAGGCCAACAAACCAGCCATGCATTACAATCGACAGCACGCAGCTTTCTAACGTCAACACTTTCAAGTACCTGGGCAGCACCATCGCCAACGACAGGTCCCTAGACCACGAGATCAATGCCAGGATCCAAAAGACCAGCCAGGCACTCAGGCGGCTGCACTGCAAAGTCCTCCAACACAGCGGTGTAAGCACTGCGACGAGGCTCAAAGTGTACAACGCAGTGGTCCTCAGCTCGCTCCTGTACGGTTGTGAGACATGGACGCTGTACCGGAAGCCCATGAAACAGCTGGAGCAATTCCACCAACACTCTATCAGGAGGTCAATCATGAGGATCCGATGGCAGGACCGAATCACCAATCAGGAAGTCCTCGACAGAGCCAACTCCACCAGCATCGAAGTCCTGGTCCTCAAAACCCAGCTACGATGGTCTGGACACGTCATCCGCATGGACCCACAGCAAATACCAAGACAGGTATTCTACGGTGAACTGTCAGCTGGACTCAGGAAACAAGGCCGACCAAAGAAAAGATTCAAGGATCAGCTAAAGTCCAACTTGAAATGGGCTGGCATGACACCAAAGCAACTAGAACTCGCTGCCTCTGTCAGAAGCAGCTGGCGAACCCACATTCACCATGCCGCCATCACCTTTGAAGATGAGCGAGTCGACGTCTTGCTGCTGCGCGTGAACGCCGACACCAGGCCACAACCGCACCTCCCGTAACAACTGGCGTCCCAGGCCCCATGTGCCACAAACTGTGCGCCTCAGCCTTTGGACTCCAAAGCCACATGAGGGTACATCGTAGATGAAACTGCACAAAGACAATAGTCATTCTCGGTCACCGAGAGACAACCACTAACTTTAGGGGCCAGCTGGGTAGCTCAGTGGATTGAGAGGCAGGCCCACATATGGGAGGTCCTGGGTTCAAATATGACCTCAGACACATTCTAGCCCTGTGACCCTGGGCAAGTCACTTAACCCCCATTGCCTAGCCCTTACCACTCTTCATGGAAGGTAAGGGTTTAAAAAAAAAAGACTTTAACTTTAACAAGTAGTATCCAAGGAACTGATAGGACAAGAGACTAGTAGGGTCCAGGAGGTCAATGAGGAATTTCTTTCAGGATCCCAAATGGGAAGTGATAAGTCCAAGAATAGATATCCAGCAACAGGAACAGGAGAGAAAGAAAGAGATAATGAGTCTTCCTTTTGTAGTCCTGGTGACTGATTGGACATTACTCTTACTGAAATATTTATTTTGTACCCCTGACCTGGCAGGTACAAGGAATTTAATTCTAGGAAATTGAATTTGACATTTCCTTCCTCATTCCCATTGTCACTTTGGATTTCCATTTGTTTGTTTCAGGAGCTTCAGGGTCTACTTACAGACTCAGAATCTCTGTAGCTTAAGACAGAGTAAGAAAAGGTTCCATTGCCTGGTGATAATTCCCTGGGGTGGGCATGAAGGGGCTTTGTGTGTAATCTGTGATCAGAAACACGGCATAGTTCTTTCTAAGACAGATGGGGGCTATTTGTGAAAGGAGTTAATTGGTAATGAGTTAAAAAATTCTAAGTCCTGTTGCTTTCTCATCAGCAGACTGGTTTTAGCAGAGTAGAAGCTAGGAGGGTGGATAGGGTCAGGGTGGGGAGCCACAGAGAGGACCTGCTTCCTCTCGGGCTAAGAGTTCTCCCAGTTTGGTTTTGGGGAAAGAAGGAGAATAAGTAAGGCTGAAAAGTCGTTCTGCCATATTGGCAATGGGCCCATGATGCCCCTTCATCTCTGAGGGGTAGTGAGACTTAGTACCAAGAAAAATGAATAAAAATCCTTGAGGGATCAAAAGAGAGAAGAAGAAGCAAAAGGCTGAATTTAGTGGTCTGGACAGAAAGATTTTGGAGTGAGGCTTGCAACTTATGCAGGAATTAGAACCGATACAGACAAAATAGGCAGTTATCTGGGCTGCAACATGAAGTGTGTGTGTGTGTGTGTGTGTGTGTGCGTGAATCCATATTCAAGGGACACTTTTATGTGGAGGTTCTTAACCTTTTTGTCACGAATCCCTTTGTCGTTTTGGGAAAGCCTACAGACACCTCAAAACAATGTTTTTAAGTGCATAAAATAGAATACATTGCATTTATATAGAAAACAGTTGTCAAGCTATTTAAAAACAGGGGATAGATCCCTGCTTTAATTTTATATTAAAGATAAATTAAAATAAAAATTAAATATAAATTAATAAGATAATAATCAAGAAGCTGCTCTTCATGGAAACCTGGTATTTCACCTGGTGATAAGTCAAGAAGTGGTGTGAGAAGACAAGTTCAAATCCAGGTGCCAAGATACAGCTACAAGCTAAGGGACTTCAGATGAGTCATGTCTTCTCTCTGAGTCTTCAATTATATACCTATTAAATCAAGGGGCTGGAATAGATGATCTCCAGGATCTCCGAGCACTCTAGTTCCATGACACCTACCTCCACTGAGGCCTGTCCTGGGTCCTTTAGGAAACTGATCAGGATCAGACAGGCTATTGCTCTGACCAAGCCTGTCCCCATATTGTGCCTGTCCTTGACTATTCTCCTTGTCCTCCTGCATCCTAATGCTCCCTTGGGCAGTTCCTCATGGTCCTGTCCTGCCCTCACTCCCACCAGATTACTGAGCTGCCTGCTCTGCCCTGGCACCTAGTGGGTGGTCTGTGCCCGTCTGTCCCAGAGGGGACAAGGTGTTCTTTGTCCATCTGGACTGTGGTGCAGGATGGCGAGCATAGCAGCAACGACAATAAGTATGAGTCACATGAGGTCAGACCTGTTTGTTTTCTTGTCGTTAAGAGAGCAAAGCCCTTGACAGGTTGGAGGAATAACTGACAAGTGGCAGCTGAGGGCATGGGGCTGCTGACATGAGTTTCTGGGCTGAACAGAACTCAGTCATCTAAAGGGCTTTCATCTTTCTTCCAGAGCCCATCCTCCTCATTCTCAGCTCCCTACCTCAAGAGCCAACTCCCATGTCCTCACAGCAGGTGCTGATTTTGCTTCTGGGAGACTCAGTTTCTTTATCTGTAAAATGATGGGCTTGTGCTACAGCCCCTCTAAAGCAGGAATTTATAAACTGAGGGTCCATGAACTTAGAAATATAGATAGGAAACCATAGTTCAATATAATTGATTTCCTTTGTAATCTTGTATATTTTATTTTGTGCATTTAAAAGCATTATTCTGAGAAGGGTTTCATTACAAAGGTCCATGATGCAAAAAATGTTAAGAACCCTGTCAGAAGATGCCTGCTTCATTGCTATGTATTTGCCATAGTCTTCTCTATCCCCCAACCAGACTGAATGTTTTCCTAGGGTCTGATCTAAATTTAGACAAGATTAAGTCTTTTCTAAATTTGTATCTCCTCCAGTGCCTAGCACAGTGCCATGCAATGATTAGGCAATACATGGGATAGAGTGAATGGCTTAGAGTCGGGTAGACCTGAGTTCAAATCTAGCCTCAGAAACTTACTAGCCACGTGATACTAACAAGTCACTTACTTTCTATCTGCCTCAGTTTCCTTAGTTGTAAAATGGGGAAGCTTGGAAGAAGAGAAATACACTTATGGAGGGTTAGCTTTTTTGTCCCTTCCTAGAACATACTTCTGGATGGATGAATGGATGTGTACAAAGACATAAGCAGAGAAATGAGTAGTTCTGCATTCTCCAGAACCCAGTTAGAGACTTCCCTGAATCTCCTACTCATCTCTCCTTTTCTTGATGCTGAACAATTTAGCACTTACTTATAGAACCTTCTATGTTGCTCTCTGTTTGCTTCATGAGGCTAGATGATTCATTCAACAACTATTTATTGGGTGCCTACCTTGGGTAGGAACATTTCTGGGTGCCCTTGAGTACACAAAGATGAATGAGATAGCGCAGGCAATGCAGTAGAAGAGAGAAAACCAGAACATGTCAGTATAATGAGTCAGAAGCGTTATATGAAAGCTACAAGTGAAACACTGTCATGGCTAAGAGGAAGAGAAGAGACACCCCAAAGGAAGGCGATCAAGGAAGTGGCCGCGAGCTGAGCCCTGAAGGAGAGATGGGATTATCATAGGCGAAGATCAGAGGGAGGGCATTCCAAAAGGATGGGAATAGTATGAATAAAGGTGTGGAGCTAGTGCAGGGGAGATTTCTGGGAAATATAGGGAATAGTCCAGCTTGGCTGAAGCAAGAACTGGAATATTGGTGGAAATCTTCAGAGAGGAGGCAAAGAGCTCAAACTGGAGCATGTAGGGCATACCCTACATATATATGGAAATACACACACAAACACGAGTGGTAGGAGATGAGACTGGGTGGTTACAAATGTCCTTTGAATGCCATGTAAAGGAGTTTGGACTTCATCCTCTAGCCAATGGGAACCAGGGAAAGTTTTTGAGCAGGTAGCGATGATATCTATACTGTGATAGAGATAAATTTACCTGGTGGTGGTGCCAGAATGGGCTGGAGGATGGTTAAGCCTGAACCCCAAGGAAGGCCAAGAGAGAGAGAAAGACCCTTTTTGAGCCCCAAAGTTCATTGCAGCACTTTCTGCACCAAGGTACTGGAAAGAAAGTAATTGGAGAATGGCTCAGTAAATTGTGATACATGAAAATGATGGGATAATTTTTTTTTTGCCACAGGAAACAATGAATATGAATAATACAGAGGAACTTGGGAAGACTAAGTAGAACTAATGCAGAATTAAAAAAGCAGAACCAAGAAAATAATATAATGACTCTGCCAACGTACACAGAATAAGAAAATTAAACTGAAGTTGTCTCATTGTGAAGGCCAGGTTTGGCCCCAGGGAAGAGTTGAGAAAATGCATTCCTTTCATATAAAGGTAGGTACCTGTGGGTGTGAAATATTTTATATGCTGTTGGAATTGGTAGGAATATTTGTTAGTTTGGTTGAATTGATTTTAAAAATCTTTGTTACAAGGGGAGGGGGAAGAAATATATTTGGAAATGTAAAAACAAAAGGAATTAGTAATTAAAAAAAAAAACCCTTACCTTCCATATTGGAAATGATACTTTGTATTGGTTCCAAGAGTGGTAAGGGCTGGGCAACGGGGGTCAAGTGACTTGCCCAGGGTCACACAGCTGGGAAGTGTCTGAGACCAGATTTGAACCTAGGACCTCCTGTCTTTAGGCCTGACCCTCAAACCACTGAGTTATCCAACTCCCCCAGGAATGAGCAATTTTTTAAAGAAAAAAAGAAATGAATTTGGAGGCAAGAAGACAAGTTAGTAGGTTATTATAATAGTCCAGATAATGAGGTTAGCTGCAGTGGGAATGGAAGGAGAAATGACTTACGGGAGAGTTGAAAGAGTTTCCTATTGGGGCAACAAGGTGGCTCATTGGCTAGAGTGCCAAACCTAGAGATGGAAGGTCTGGTCCTGGGTCCAAATCTGGCCTCAGACACTTCCTAGCTATGTGACCCTGGGCAAGTCACTTAACCCCTCTCCCCTCCCCCTATTGCCTAGCTCTTCCCACTCTTCTGCCTTGGAACGGATACTTTATATTGATTCTAAGACAGAAGGGAAGGGTTTTCTTTAAAAAAAATTGCTCAGGGATTCAAAGCCAGGAGGTACCAGAGGCAGGACTGGAATAGAGATTTTCCTGGTCTAACTGCAGCTTCATATTCACTATTCTGTGTTGATTTTGATCCATGTATTTTATCACTTCTTATAATTGCTGTACTCACCTCCCCGTGCCCCCTCTTTCTTCCTGTCCCTTCCTTTATAGCAGAAGTTACTATACTCAGAGGTAAGACAAATGGAGTCTACCTTCTCATTTTAAGATTTATTTTTTAATACATTTAACAACTTCAGCACCTACCATGTACAAAGCCCTGTCCTGGTGGAGACATATAAGACAATCCCTCTCCTGGTGGAGAGAGTCTGATCTCATTAGGAAAAGAATATCCAACATATGAAAACCCTCCAAGGTCAAAACAACCAATTAGGCTCACCTACAATTCGGTTCCTATCTGTTTCCAGTAGAATGTCACATTCCTTGCCTTCCCACACTTTCTATTCTAGTCATTTTGTCCTACTTGTTGTTCCTCACACACAATCTGCCATCTCTTACCTTCCTGTGGCAGGAACGTTATTCCAGGTTCATATATTCCCCCTCTGCCCTCTGCACATTCTCCTTCCTAAACTCAGACTCCTAAAATCCCGATACTCTCTCTGATAGACTTTGTATTGCTCTGCATAGCCTTTTCTCCCTGTTGCATTTTGAGCCCTTTGAGGGCAGGGATTCTTCTCTTTTTGTTCCTTTGTTCCATCAGCCCCTCTTCCATCTAGTTCATGGGCTGCTGGGCTGGACCATGGCAGAGGACCTTTGGAGGGAGTCCTTTTGTAAACTGGGCTCTCCCAGAGAAGATCAGTGTTTATTCTGATGGGTCTTTCCTTGGCAGCAACTGTAAGGTCCATCCTCTGGCCTTAGTCAGACAGATAATGCTCTTCAGACAGGGTTAACGATCCTGGAACTCTGTAGGCAAAAAGGAATTCCAATCAATAAAAATGGGACTTGGGCTTCATCTGTTGGGAACAGTCACTGCATGAAGCCAAAGGCACGTGGTCGAAAGAGATTCCGGGTGTAACAAGTCTATCTTTCCCAGTTTGATGAATGGAGGGGAAGGAGATACTCAAATAGATTAGACTAGAAGGTAGCTTGGAGCTCGCCAAACCCATGAGTTTTACTCAGCATTGGCCTGACTATGATCTGCTGCCTAAGGTCAACTAGTGTATTGGTAAGGGTACTGAATTTGAAGTAAGGAGACCTTGGTTTACATCTCAGCCTCAATACACATGATAGTAGATGCAAACCATGACCACATCATTTCACTTCTGAAGCCTTAGTTTCCTCATGCTCCAATACCCAGGATGCCAAAGGAACTGTTCCCCATCTATAACCATACATATCACAACTTGTCCATGCCTGCCATCCTGTGCTATTCTCAAAATCCTTGGCAAGGGCTCCACCCAATGTGCTGAGTGACTTTCTTGATTTTGCTTGATATTATGTCTGCCATTGGAATACTTGGTCTTCCTATTAATTGCCCCGTGCTGTTACCAGACAATGTGAACAACTCGTCCCATTGTTCCTGGTCATTCCATTATTTAATCAATAAACATTTATTATGATCCAGGTGCTGTGCTATGGCCTGGTTGTGCCTTTCTCCACATGGCTGTGAGACTTCGTAGACAGAGTGTCCCTCTTGGTGTCAGGAAGGAAAGCAGGAAAAGCCTTGCCTCTGAGAGACACTAAACTGAGTGACCAGGGCAAACTAATAAGTCCTGAAATGCCCTGGCAACTCCCTAGCCCACAATCCAGAGAAGTTGCTGATCTACATGAGAAAGGGAGTTTCAACACTAAGAACTCCCCTAAAATGATGAAATCACAATCTGGACTAAAAAAAGAACATCTCTTGACTTCCTTCCCAATTCCTTTCCTACATTCTTTCTCATTTGTAATGTGTTATAGTCCTCTCATGCCCAGGGTACATCTCTTTCTTGTTCTCTTGTTGACTCAACATCGAAATGGAAAGAATGATACTTGTACAAGTTTGTTGGGAGGAAAGGACATTATAAATTGTGAATTATTTTGGAAATGGGATCCGTCATTATTAGGTACTATGGCTTCTAGATCCTCTAGATCCTCTGCTTCTTTGGTGGTCAGTCCCAATTGAGAACCACTGTAACATGGACATCGCCTTGGTTTCCTTTCTGTAAAATAGAAATAATAATGTTGGTGCGATCTTCTTCCCAGGGCTACTAGGAGGAAAGTATTTTGTAAGCCTCCAACCTCCACAGATATATGAGTTGCTTTCTTGCTATTTATATCATCTTGGGCAAATCACTTAAAATGGGTCTTATTTTCCTCATCAGTAAAAAGGGGGGCTGTAGATTAGATGTCCTCTGAGGTCCCTATTTAGAGAGACTATGAACCTATATCTATGATCCTATGAGCCATTACCATGGTGTTCTTCAATTTATTCAGACTAAGGTGTCAAAAATGATTTGAAGACCCTCCTTGGGGGGGGGTGGCAGAAATAAACGGGAGGGCACATAGAGGAGAGAAAACAGCCTGCTGAAGCATGTTGAGAATGTGCCATAGGAGGATCAATGGAAAGAAATAAGGCTGTTTGGCCTGAAGAGAAGGAGGGATATGATAGTTGCTTTCAAGTGTTTGAAAGGTTGTCATGTGGAAAAAGGATTAGCCTTGTTCTGCTCAGCAGAGAGGATACAACTAGAGTGTGGGAAATGACAAAACAGTAAATGTAGACTTGGTGTCAGGAAAAACCTTCTTAACAATGAAAGCTGGCCAGAAGTGGATGGGAGCTTCTGGGTTCCACCATATTGGAAATTCTTCATGTGAAGGCTAGATGGTTTCTTGTTGGGTCTTTTCAGGTATAATTGGGATAGAATGGCCAAGAAAGACACATACAACTGAAATTCCAGGATGTCTTCTCCTTCTTACCACGATTAGCATTTTAAAAAATGAAGCTGGGGAGAATAATTTTGAATTCCAAGGAATGAATTAAAATGTAGTCTAGTTGGGTAATAAGGACTTGATCTGTACCTCCTTGGCTTTCTTCAAATTCAAGATAAAATCCTACTGTCTTCAGAAAGACTTTCAGATCCATATTAATCCTAGTGTCTTCTCTCTGTTGATTTTTCTGACTTATCCTGTCTAGCTTTTTTGTACATAGTTTGCTGTCATCTTTCCCAAAAGACTGTGAGCTATTTGAGGGGAGGGACTGTCTTTTGTCTTTCTCTGAATCCTCTGAATTTAGCACAGTGCTTGACACATGGAAGTCACTTAAGAAATATTGATTGATTGATGAACTGGTGAGGGTGAGGTAGGATTTGGGGACCTCATCCTTCAATGCCTTCCAAGGTGGAAGGCTTGCCTAGCATGCTTCATTGTTGCATCTGAGTGGTGCTTCCAGGGTTTCAGCTTCTCATAAATAAACCACTTCTCCTAATCCCTATGTGGGATTATTTGTTTCTGATCCATAGATGGGGAAGGGTGAGAGGGGCACTGTGGGATTGTTCAGAAGCTTCTAGTTAGCAATTGTCTATGGAAAGAGACTATTAGTTGCTCTAGCTCTGCTCCAAGTGGGCAAGAATCCAATCCATTCATTCTTTTCTCCATTCAATATGCTTTTATTGATCACCTACCAAAAGGCCAGCCTTTGTGCTTAGTGCTAGAGAATAGAGAAGAAAACATGATCTTGGCCTCCATGAATTTATATCTTTTTGGGGAAACAAGATGGACACACAAGAAAAATTAGCAGAATATACTCCTAGCTATTGATACAGTTCTTTACTGAAGTGTCTCTATGGTGCACAGGCGACTCTGGATTCTCAAAGACTATGCCAACAAAATATAATATTCAGTTGTGTCTGACTCTTCATGACCCCATTTGGAGTTTTCATGGCAAAGATATCAGAGTAATTTGTAATGTCTTTCTCCAAATCATGTTACCCATAAGGAAACTGAAGCAAAAAGGGCAAAGTTACTTTCTCAGGGTCACACAGTTAATAAGTGTCTAAGGTTGGATTTGAACTCAGATTTTCCAGACTCCAGGTTCCGCCCTCTATCATTTGCTCCACTTGGCTGCTTTAATGTTTAATGCACATTAAGGTTTCCAAAGTGCTTTAATAACAGCATTTCATTTGATCTTCAAAACAATCCTATGAAGTAGGTCTCATTACAGAGATTTTCTAGATGGGGAAACACGCTCAAAGACTTGACCAAGGTTACACTGCTAGTGAGTGTTGGTGAAATTTAAAGCCCAATCTTCACTCCAAATCCAGTGATCTTTTCTTTATACCATACTGTCTATTCCATTTCACTGGAAAGTCTTCATGTATGGGGCTGGCTCTGTTGCCTAAAGTCCAGAGACTAAAAATCTGGCCACCACGAATGCTTTTTCCTGCCAAAGAATTTCATAAAGATTGTCATCTAAGGTGTCGAGGGGGTGGTTATCAGTATCAGTGGAGGAAACAACCATACTGATGGAAGCACAGAAATTTCGGTGAATTTAAGTATCATCTAAGTGAAGAAAAACTTTCTTTTTCTGGGTGTAGATGATTCCAACTACAATATCCCCCATCCAAACATATGCAAACATGTGAGGGAATGCTGGGTGGTCATTTTCCTGGTAAGCAAAGTGATCTAATATTCAGTTGTCAACCACAATTTGGGAAAAGTGGATAGAGATTTGGTCAGGTGGTCTTTAAAGCTCTGACCCTGGAAGTCACCAGGACAGTGTAGAGATCAATCATCTTGAACCAGAAGAGGAGCCGGGAGTTGTATTTAGTCAAGGCCAAAGACAGATGGGAAGAAGAAGAATCTGTTGTGGGACCAACATGGTGGTTGGCTTTGAACTGTAGTAAGGATAACATGGTGATTGGCCTTCAACTGTATGTAGCAGGGCCATTTTGGTGGTTGGCTCTATACTATAGTAGGGACAATATCATAGTTAGTCTTGTACTGTAGTAGGGCCAACATGGTGATTGGCCTTCAACTGTGTGTAATAGGGCCAACATGGTGGTTGGCCTTGTACTGTGTAGTAGGGACAACATGTGGTTAATTCTGTACTACAACAGGGTCACATGTTATATAGATAGAACAGATAGATAGTTCAGGAAGATGGGACTTTGAAGTCTAGATGAAGACAGGAGATCTTCCGATTAGGATGCCATTTTGATATTCTATTGGTTTCATTTGATCATCTTTTTCTAATGTGCTAGTGATCTTTTGAAAAATCTCCATTGCAATATTGACAAATCTGGTTGTTTCTCTATGGATAGACTAGTGGTATAATAAAGAACTGGACCTGGAGTCAGGAATATGCTGTGAGGCCTGAATTCAAATCCTTCCTGTCTCAGACACTTACCAGCTCTGTGACCCTAGGCAGGTGCCCTAAACCTCTCTGGGTCTCGGTTTCTCATCTGTAAAATGTGGAGCTTGGACTTGGTGGTTTTAAGGTCCCTTCTAATCTATGAGCTGATATGTTTTCACAAATACAAGCTGGGGGTAATCTATAAAACACAAACTTCTTTGTGGATAGCTCAAGGGACCACCTTGGGGAGCCATGACTCTTATCCCCCTCAGCCCTCCAAACTCCACCTTGGGGAGCCATGGCTCTTGTCCCCCTCAGTCCTGCAAACTCCTTCCTCTCCATATTTTCCCTAGATTCTCTGTTTCATAAACCAGAGCAGTAGTTCCTGGGCTTTCTTCTGCCCATGCCCAGGAGCAAGGAGAGGAGAGGAGAGGAGAGGACAGGGCACCATGGTGAAGAGAGATGGACAGATCCCAACAAAAACATCACTTTCTCCACTCCACCCCTTTCTAAGGTGCTCCTCTGGCTGCCACCTCGTTTCTTCTGTCCTGAGAGAGAGGTAAGCATTTCCGATCAACTGGGCTCCCAGAAAGAAAGCATTCAAAAACTGGCAAAATGGGGCCCTGACTTGGAACATTCTCCAGGATAGAAGGAAGCAACAGTATCACTTTATATTAAACTCAGACTGTAGTTTTTCCAGTTCTGTACAAAACCCTCTGCCTGAAACTTGCTCAGGGCAGTTGAGCTGCAGTCTCCAGAACCCTCTGCTCATACCCAGTGCCAAAGGACTTGTAGGCAAATAGGCAGTCAACAGCCAAAGAGAAACATGTTCTCATTGACAAGTCATTGGAGGTCGAGAAACACAACTCCCTCCTCATCTAGACCTTGAAATATTTCTTCTTCCTTCAAGACCAAGTTCCCTCTTCTTCCTTGATCCCCCAGTTGAAAGTTATTTTCTCCCATTTTGAGTTTTTGTAGTTCATTTTGCTTGGATCTCTCATAAGACCATAAAGGCAAAGCTAGGTGGCTCGGTGGATAGAGTGCTGGACCTGGAATCAGGAAGACTCATCTCCCTGAGTTCAAATCTAGCCTCAGACATTTATCCTGTGACCCTAAGCTGCTTAACCTTATTTGCCTCAGTTTCCTTATCTGTAAAATGAGCCGGAGAAGGAAAAGGCAAACCACTCTAGTATCTTTGTCAAATGGGGTTGTGAAATGTCAGGCACAACTGAAAAATGACTAAACTTAGAGGACCGTAAGAATTAGAGTGGAAAGGGACCTTAGAGCTCATCTAGTCCTGTTCTCATGTTACAGATGAGGAGATTAAGATCCAGAGAGGGGGAAACAATTTGTCCAAGTTCTACCTTTGTCCTTATCCCATTCTCCTGTACGTATGTTTTGGGGTATATATGTTGTATTCTCTACTATTAGACTATAGATTCCCCTGAGGGTAGGATTTTGATTTATTTCCTCTTTTATTTATTTTTTAAACCTTTACCTTCTGTCTTGGAATCAATACTGTGTATTGGTTCCAAGGCAGAAGAGTGATAAGGGCTAGGCAATGGGGGTCAAGTGACTTGCCCAGGGTTGCACAGCTGGGAAGTGTCTGAGGTCAGACTTGAACTCAGGACCTCCCATCTCTAGGCCTGGCTCTTAATCCACTGAGCTACCCAGCTGCCCCCTTATTTCCTCTTTTTAACTCTAAGGCTTAACACAAACTAGCTTGTTTTTAAAATCCTCACCTTCCATCTTAGAATCAATACTTGAAGAAGAATGGTAAGGGCTAGGCAATGGGGGTTAAGTGACTTGTCCAGGGTCACATAGCTAGAAAGTATCTGTGGTCAGATTTGAACCTGGGATCATGCCAGTCCTGGTTCTATGAACTGAGTCACCTAGCTGCTCCCCAACAAACTAGCTCCTATTAAATGTTTGTGGCATTGATTAAAAGCCAGTGACTTGAGCACTTTCAGCACATACAAACAAATTCCATCCAAAGAGATTTTACTCCATGCTCTGGGATGTGATTCAGACACGTCCCAGAGAGTACCACAAATAGTTTGACACCAGGTGTTGGAATGGACTCGACATTGGGGAAATCAACAGAAATGGGTTGGATCTCTCTCCCTCTCTGCCCTGCCCCCTACTGCCTCCTGCTGCTTCCCCCCATCCCATCCCATCCTAGCATTTTGAATGGTCGTTTTGTCTATGATGAATCCTGCCCTGTATTCATTTTCAGCTAGTCCTGGCTGCGGTGTCTGCACTGCAGCCAAAGGACTAAGAGAGATGGCTCCCACCAGAAAGGGGGAGTCGAGGGAGGGGACAGGTGACAGACAGCAGACATCCCGAGGGATAGGTGTCTGGAGCAGCACCCATGGGGGCTTTGGATTGGCCTTTGGGAGCTATGGAAGCCATTCAGGTACTATCCTAGCTGTGACCAAGCCATTGAAGCAGCCACATCATGGGAGAGTTTGGAGGGTCCATTTCCAGGAAGGAACGAGCCCGCCTCCAAGGTTATCTCAACAAGCTCCTTGTTTCAGCAAAGAGGAATCCGAGGCTCAGAGAAGGGAGAGACTCACCCACAGCAGCTTGGCAAGCTCCTGGCAAAGCAAGCCGAGAGCTCGGGCCTCCTGACTCCAACCCCAGTGATCTTTCTATCCGACTGCTGATGCTGTGTCCTCCGAATGAGTCAGGCTGCCACTGAGTCAGGGAGCGCTCAGATAATTGGACGTCTGGGCTTGGGGCTGGAAAGGAGAGGGGGGCAAGTTGGTGAGGAGGGGCAGAGATAGAAATAGAGCCTGAAGGCTGCTGTTCCTCCAGAGTTGGAACTGAAAGCGACCCAGCAGGCTTGCTTTTGTTCTGGTTTTGCCAAAAAAAATGTCCGTGGCAGAGTTTCAAACTCCTTCTCTGTTGTGCTCCCTGGGGTTCTGGAGGGAGGCACAGGGTAAATACCAGGCAGAAGGAGAAAGGCAGTAGGGAGGCTCCTAAGGTTGTGTGGGGTCATCCTTTGCTAGAGAAGGGAACAGAAAAATGGAACCAAGGCCTGCCTAGTGGCTAAAAACAACCACAACTCTGCTCAGGAAATTATGCCTGACACATGTTTGGTGAGCTATCCTTTTAAAAGAGCTTCCTCAAATGTCCCTACAATAATCTGGGGGAAGTATGGATTCCCCATTGGACTGATGAGGAACCTGAAGGTGAGAATGATTAAGTGACTCACCCAAGGTCACACAGTCAAATATGGAATTAGAACCAGAACCCAGTTCTCTTGACTTGCATCTGATACCTTTTGTGTTTTGTCATTCAATTGTTTTAGTTGTGTCTGACTCTTCTTGATCATCATTGAGGAGGTTTCTTGGTACACAACTGAGTGGTTTACTATTTCCTTCTTCAGCTCATTTTATAGAATGAGGAAATGGAGGCAAACAGGTTAAATGACTTGCCCAAGATCACACAGCTAGTGTCTGAGGCCAGGTTTGAACTTAGGGAGATGAGTCTTCCTAACTTCAGGCACAGTGCTCTCTGTAGTGTACCACTTAACTAGAAGGGTCTTAAAGATTATCTAGCCTAACCCTCTCATTTTACAGAGGAGAAAACTGAGATACATGAAAGTAAAATGGCTTGTCCAAGGATACATAGGCAGGAAGTAAAAGCACATTCAGGAAGTATATAGAATGAGTACATACGGAGGAGAGACAGGGATCATTATTAACTGGAAAATCCAGGAAAGATTTCTAGATAGTTATGACCACTGGTTGAGCTGAGCCTAGAAGGGAATTAGTAGTTGGAAGAGGCAGAATTTAGGAGGGATAGCATTCTAGGGATAGGGGACAGTCTGTACAAAGGCATGGAGGTGGGAGATAACACATCACTTGTGAGGCCAGTTTGGCTAGGGTCTTCATATAGATCCTCTGACTCTAAAACCATTATATCCCAAAAGCCAGGGATGCTAGGTGGCAGAGTTGATAGAGTGCTGAGCCTGGAGTCAGAAAGACTCATCTTTCTGAGTTCAAACTCAGACACTTACTAATTTTGTGACCCTGGGCAAGTCACTTCATCCTGCTTGCCTCAGTTTCCTCATCTACAAACTGAGCTGGAGAAGGAAGTGACAAACCACTCCAGCATCTCTGCTGAGAAAACCCCAAATGGGTCACAAAGAGTCAGACACCACTGAGCAACAACAGCAACAACAGCTGTACTCTCTGAGTCACTAAGAGATTCAATGAGACTGGAACAGAAGAGTTTGGTAGAGTCAAGATCCTCTTCATGAAAATTCTCTCTTGCAGCTTAGAGCTGAGATGCCCATTTCACCTGCTTGTACTCATGGAGTGCTATCTGGGCACCTGAAATAGCCTACCAGATTTGGCCACTGGAGGCATTTCATATCATGGAAAAGCCCAGACTAAAGTTTCCACAAGTTAATCCCAGTTTAAAGAGAGATGAACTGGATCAACCATTGTAGGTGGTTGAAGCAGTTGGCATGATAGCTCTCTATAGAATCAAGGGATAAGAGGGAGGCACAAGGTGTCATTGAGTCATAGAATCTTGGAGTTGGAAGCAATTTTAGTTTTCTAGTCCAACCTCATCCTAAGGATGAATCATTTTTAGAATAATTTTGCCAAGTACTTGTATGGCATCTCATGGAATATTTCTCCTGATGGGGAACTCGCTACCTAATAAGGCAGTTGGGGCAGAGGTACAATCTATGGAAGTCACTTGATGTCCATGTAGAAGCCAGAGGTGAGGATGGCTAAATTGTGCTCAATAGAAGCAGTATTCATGGAAGGAATTCAACTGGATGGATGATGGGTAAAATGAAGAGGTGGGTGACATTTGTGTTTGGTGCCTCCAACTCCCCTTCTTTTATACTTTCTCCTCTATGGTCTCCTCCTTTCTCCCATTCACCCCTTATACTTTATTCTCTCGAGCTGTTGGGTCTCTCTTATTACAGATTAAAAGAATCTTCACTCATTTGCCCTTTGGTGTTAGAGGAGATGGATAGAATCTAGAAGGTATCTTAGTTTTCTCATTTGCGAAATGGGATTGATTGCCTCAGTGATCTCTGAGGGTAAATAGGTGACATGATCTTGAGCAAGGTTACTGAATAAATATCAGAGCCACAATTTCAGTCCCAGTCTCTTGACCTAACTTTTAGTTCAATTCAGTGGGGAGGGATGGGGTGCATTTGCAAAGAAGATTTCAGCATGAGGCTGGCACAGAAGAATGGATAATGAGAGTGGAATCTCAGGCACCAGAGGGGGAGTTATCTTAGGCCAGGAGATGCTTCCCCCAAACCTTCAAATCACATCAATTATACACAAAATCCTACCTCCATAGGTGGGATAGGTCACGGGATGGAAGATTCAGAGATGGAATGGTGGAGCCCATCAGCCATCAAGTCTGACCTCTTAATTTATAGAAGAAAACGGTGGCCAGAGAGTTTAAAGAAATTCAGGGTCATCAGCAAGTAAGTATCCAAGGCAGGATTCTAACCCCAAGCCCTGCTAAGTTTTCCATTTGCTAGGAATGGGCCCAAACAAGGCCTATGGACTACAAAAGTTAGACCAGTGGATGGGATACAACTCAGCTCTTATGATGAAACAATCTGCCTTTGGCCAGAACCAGCACCATTCGATTGGTGCCAGCATGTGACATATCATGGGGAGGTTGGGGTTTTTGGGGTTTTGTTTTTTCCTTTTTCACATGGAGCAAGATGTGACTCAGAAGGGCATCTTGGGAAGTGACTTTCTTGGCTGCTTCAGCCCTGTCGCCTGTTCATTCTTTCAAATTTCTCTGAATCAGACTTTATATTTAGAGCTGCCATTTACTTGCCTTATTTATGCAGAGGAACAACCATATTTGCAATTCACTTAACACCAAGAAGATCCCTCTTTGGCCAGGCGAGGATGGGAGTGGGAGAAGAGGGAAGGGAATCTAGAAATAAGACAAAACCAATAACAACATTTTTCTAGTTCTACAATTTTGCTGGGTTTCCACCATAAGTGGTCTGTAGATCACTTATCTCCCTTGAGTTCTTTAGTTTCTTTAAAAGGGGAATTTCTGGAGTATTTAAAATTGACCTGCTATGAACTGGGTGTCTAATCTTACTTAAATAACTCAAGTTTAGGTTTCTTGACTTCAAATCTAATCATCCAGCCATCTATCCACCTTGCTATATACCCTATGGAATTTAAGCCCTGGCCATTTACTAGCTGTGTAGCTATGTCAGTCACTTAACTTTTCTAAGCTTCAGCTGGCTCATCTCCAAAAGTAGAGTAATACTATCCATCCTGCCTTTTTTTTTTTAAAACCCTTACCTTCCATCTTTGAGTCAATACTGTGTATTGGCTCCCAGGCAGAAGAGTGGTAAGGGCTAGGCAATGGGGGTCAAGTGACTCGCCCAGGGTCACACAGCTAGGAAGTGGCTGAGGCCAGATTTGAACCTAGGACCTCCTGTCTCTATCCACTGAGCTCTCAATCCACTGAGCTACTCAGCTGCCCCCATCCAGGCCTTCTTGCTGGTCCTCATAAATGACATATCATCTCTCCTCTATTATTTAGTTGTCTTCCCTAGGAAGCTATCTATCCCTCCTCCTCAATTCTGTCTCTTCCAACCCTGAGATCCCTTTATGGCTCAGCTCAGCCAACTGCCATCTCTCTCCTCCTAGAATTCTTTCTTGACCTTCCTAGTTGTTAGCAACTCCCATCCCTCTCCCCCAATAAAAACAAATATTCATTTTGTGTATTTAGAGTGCAGGGCCCTGGGCTTCAGGAAGACCTGAGTTCAAATCCCATCTCAGACACTTATTACCTGGGTCCCTGGATAAGTCACTCTAACTTTGCCAGACTCCATTTCCTCATCTGTAAAATGGGGGGGGGGGGAGATAATAGTATCTACCTGCCAGGATTGCTATAGAGATCAAATGGGATAATAATTATAAAGCACTCAGCACATTTCCTGGCACATATAAGTGCTATATAAATGTTAGCTAACATCCCCATCATGGCAAGGATTGTTATATCCTTTGTATAGGTTATATAGAAAATGCTGTGTTATATATTCATACACATACATATATGAATAAACATTTATCTGGCAACGGACTTATAGCTCATCAGAGCGTAAGCCCACAGAGGCAGCAGCTGTCTCACTGCCCTTTCCTTGGGCATCATGGCACAAGTTCTCTTACCCAATACTTAATTAGTTCTCATAGACTGTTGACTGATGGATCCAGGAAGGAAAACCTAGAAAGACTTGAACTCAGCCTGCAATTAGTTACAAAACAGGGAAACCGAGGCAGACCAGTTCACGAGGAATCTTGGGAAAATCTTTATAGTCCCTTGTGAGCCTCTGAACAACAATAGGGTTCGAACCTTTCCCGGTAGCTGGGATCGAACCCAAGCCTGAGGAGGGCGCATTGTCTGCGGGAAGTTCAGGAGCCACATTCGGGAAACTCATTAGCTAAATAATAGGTTTTGATCCCACTGTTTTGAAAAGGTACCCTGCATTTAGCTGGCTTTCCTGGGGGTGGGGGTGGGGGGGAGAGGAGCCAATTACTGTTCTCCAGCCTGGAGGCTGGCACGACTCCGGCGTAATGGGGGAGGGGGGAAGGGGAGGGGCGCGCGCGGAGCATCCTCCCCATCGTCTACTTGGGAGGCTCTGAGGCGCCTTTAACCCGAGCTGACACGATGGCTAATATCAGCGCGGCTTGTTTGCAGAACTCTCCCGGCTTGTTCATTGTTTATTGTGGAGTCTGGCCTCTCTCCCTCCCCTTCCCCTCCCTGCTCTCCTCTCCTCTCCCTGCCCCCCTCCCCAAGAAGACGCAGTCTGTGGAGAAGGATGACTCATGAATAAACAAACATTCTGGGGGGAGCTGTCAGTCGCAGCCTGACTTCCTGCCCTCCCTCTGAGCATGGCAGCGGATGGAGAAGCATCGCAACCCGCTGGCTTGTACACAGGGGCATCCAAATGGCAGGGCCCCCGGCCCCCGACCTTGGCTTTTCCTTGGGATCCCGGGGCAGGCGGGCTGTTCGGAGCCGCTGCCCAAAGCTCTGTGCCCCGCTGGTGCCACCTCGGCTGCCTGGCAGGGGGTGCCCAGGGCGCCGTGTCACCCCTCCCGCAGCCTCCCCCCTACCCTCCCAAACAGTAGGTTTGTCAGGACCTTCCTGCTCTCAGAGACACCGACTGGAAAGCGTCCTCAGTGTGTGGAAGCCTCGCTGGGGTGCTGGGCATTATACGTGCATACATGTTTGGACTAGGGACATGCAGTACACATACGTGTTGGTGGCAGGGATGGGACATGGGCTCCATTTATATAGCATGTGCTGATTAGCTATACCTGTGGATTGTGAAATATTTGGGTGGTGTTTGTGGCCCGTGGGAGGTACCAGACTGTTTATGCATTTGCGTGTGGAGTGAGCATGGATGTTGGTGATGAGTAAGCTGTGGAGAGGAGAATATGAGTATGTGACCATGTAAGTATGTGACCCGGCTATGTGGTCTGTTGCATTCCTGCATTGGATGTTCCCGGTGTGATGTCTGCTGTTGAATGTTCCATACATGTAGACAGCAGCCATGGATCATGGGACTTGTGTGTTCATGCTCTGTACCATTCGGATGCTAGCAGGCAGTGGTACAAGGCGGATTTCCATCTCCCCCATTCACAAGAGCCAGGCGTTGAGGGCTCGAAGCCCCTAAATATCCTGTCCCTCTGCTTGGTTCGTGGTCAGCTGGGCTTGTTTGTAGACACTGATGAACCCCTGATTCATCAGAGAGAGTCTGCTGAGCCCCGCCCCCCCCCCCCCTGCCAGAGGAGCCTTGAACCAGAGGATAGTGGCCAGAAGACCTCAGCTGGAGTCACATGTCCCAAAAGTGTCTCCTTGGTCAGCTGGAGGGCCGGCCAGCGACAGGCAGCTGTCTTTGCCAAGGCCAGATGGGAATATGGGAATATGGGCAAGGGCTTAAAGGACACGGCTCCTCACTTCCTGTGAGAAACCAGCCAACTTCCTGATGGCCTCTTAGCCCTCAGAAAGCCTTCATTGAGGGGCTCTTGGAGGTCCAGGACTGAGCGGGGATTTCTGAGGGCTAAGCACCAACGCCAGCTGGTTAGGAAACATGCATTTATCCAGCAACTTCTATGTGCCAGGCACGGGGCTAAGCACTGGAGACTCAAAGGGAGGCAAGGAGAGTCCTTGCCCTCAAGGAACTGACATTCTAAGAAGTATGGGTATACATGCAGACATGTGTGCATATGCACATGAATGTACACACATGCATGCCCATGCAGTGTATGTAGATGTATGTATACAGTAATTAATGCATGTGTTTATTTATGCATAAACATACATGAATGCATATTCACATAGATGTAACACACATGTTTGAACATGTGTACAAACAACACACATATGTAATGTAGATATATGCTGTGTGTGTATGGTTGAATCATTTCCCTTCTGTTGGCCTTTGTGTGCTGTCTTCATCATTAAATGAGGTTGGCCTGAGTCAGTGGGAATAGAAATGGGACCACTAAATTATACATAAGATCTCCTTGGGTCATATATTGACTTAAAAAAAGTAGATTAACATTATTTATGTTCTAATGTATTTTTCTTTATTTTGATAAATATTTCCCTACCTTATTAAAAAAAAAAGAAAAGAACTCTTATTATTTGTCTTAGAATGGTTACAGAATATCAGTTCCCCAAGCAGAAGAATGGTAAAATCAAGGCAAAAAGGGTTAAATGACTTGTCCAGGGTCACACAGCTAAGAAGAATCTGAGGCCAGAATTGAACCCAGGATGTCCCATCTCTGAACTTGCTCTGAATCTACTGGATGACATAGTTGCTCTTCTCTATTATGTTTTAAATAGTTTGGCCAAACTGTATTTGGGTATGAGGACTAGATTATCTCTAAAATCATTTCTAGGTTTTTATTTTATGACTTAAATTTATCTTGTTGTTCAGTCATTTTAGTTATATCTAACTCTTCATGACCCCATTTGGGGTTTTCTTGCAAAGATTCTGGAGTAGTTGGCCATTTCTTTCTCCAGTTCATTTTACAGTTGAGGAAACTGAGACCAATAGAGGGTAACTGACTTGCCCAGGGTCATATGGCCAGTAAATGGCTGAGTCTGGATTTGAACTCAGGAAGATGATTCTTTTTGACTCCATACCTGGTGCTCTGTCCATTGCACCACCTAGCTATCCCTTTAAACTTACCTGCCTATAGTTAAATGATAGAATCTCTAGCTGAACTCTTGATTCCTAGCCTTGGGGTCTTTCTCTATGCCAATTTCCATCCCAAAGATGTGTATTTACTTACTGAAGTAAGTGAGGTCACTGCCCTTGGGAAGTTTTCAGTCTAGTTGGGAAACCAAATATTCATGTGTGAAGTGAGCTGCATTGCCCAGAAAATATGCACTGGGCACCCACTAAGTGTGAGATCCTTCCCTGAGAAGAATGGAACTAGGATTCAGCCACTGGAGCTCTAGCTCAGGGCACTGAATTATAGGGGGGCACCAAAAGTATTTACAACCCTTCAACAAAGAAACCACTGATGCAAAATTTACCTCAAGTCATGAAGTAGAATTATTTCAAATGGGAAGTTGGCAGATCTGCTTCCTCGTTATTTCACCCCCATCTAGTGCTAGAACCCAGAACAAATTCCTCCTGATGACCTTCCTCTTTCCCTTCCAGTGACCTCAGTGTTCCCCTGCTTTGAGGGCACATATGTGGCCCTTGGAAGGTGGAATAATATAGTGAGTAGGGAGATGGCCTGATCATTAGGAAGACCTGTCCCAAGTCTCATCCCTGACATGTCCTAGCTATGTGACCCAAGCAGATTCTCTCTGTAGCTTAGTGAAATACCACTCTATGAGAGATTTGAAAATGGAAGGGACAATGGGTATCTTAGTAGACTTTCCAATGCCTCGTTTCAGGCTTTATTGCAAAATTGGGGATAGCCCGACTCCCCCTTGCCCCAAGTATTTTAGTGAGGTAGTATCCTAATCTCTTCTTTATTTGCTATTAAATGCTTGTTTGGGGACCCAAATATGAAGAATGGGAGCTCTCATCATCCCAGGTTTCTGCTACTATGGCACTTACTACCATCTGCCCTAGACAAGTTGTTTTCTTTTAAACCCTTACCTTCCATCTTGGAATCAATACTGTGTATTGGTTCCGTAGCAGAAGAGTAGTAAGGGCTAGGCAATGGGGGTTAAGTGACTTGCTCAAGGTCACACAGCTAGGATGTATCTGATTTGAACCCAAGACCTCCCATCTCTAGACCTAACTCTTAATTTATTGAGCAACCTAACTGCCCCCAACTGTAAACTTCTTATGGCTTTATCTTTGTACAGCCTGCAGAATCCTGCAGAATCCTGCAGAATCCAGGGCAGTGGGGGCCCCATAGTAGGCTGTCAATAAAGACCGATCGAATAGAAATGGTTTTGAGATAGTGTTTTATATCGGATTGCTTACCATTCCAGGGAGAGGCAAGGGGATGAGGGAGAATGATGAATAGAGGGTGGGAAGGAGAAAGAGAATTTGGAACTCAAAGTTTAAAAAAATGAATGTTGAAATTATTTTTTTCCATTTTCAATTCCAAAAATTGACAGTTTTCCATGTACTTGGGGGAAAAATAAAATATTATTCAAAAAAAGAAAAAGTAGAGAACCCCCCTAATAAAAATCAATAAGTGTATATTTTTTTAAAAAAAGAAATGCTTTAAGACTTATATGCTATCCACGTGGGACCCATCCTGGCAAATCCCCAGGTTCCTTTTTGTTCTAATATCAGTGTGACTACCCTGGAATCCCATGCTAAGATGGACACAAGTGGTGATTTTTACTCTCAAGAGCTTTGTGAGCTGAGAGCAGAGACATGTGGAAGAACCACCTAAGATACTTGGTAGGGTCGCCTTTTTATGAAAGAATAACTTTCTGGAAAATTACCTGTAGATAATAGACTCCTAATGTGTTAAGGAAGCATCAGTATATGTGGCATTGGTTTGACCATTAGGAATGTATTGACTAATAGGCATTGATGGCATTCATCAAAAGTGTCTATGATAAATATAACTTTTATATCCATTTGTCTCTCTCAGTGTGCTGGTGTCATGGAACCACAATCTGTTGTTGGCCAGGGAGAACTGAAGACAAAGCTGGGAAGCTATTGGGATTTTGGCCATGCTCCCCTTCTCTTCTCTGATTCCCACTTGGGATACCTTCTTCCAACTTTACTCCCATTTGGAGTTTCTGGTGGCTTTGAGTCATTTCCCTCATGGCTTGGCTTCTGAGTTTTCTCTTGTCCCCTGAGGTATGTCCCCTGCTATTCATAGAACACCTGCGACTCATAGAATTATTGGGAGGAAAGTACCTTGCAAACCCTAAGATGCAGAGACCTATGTGAACTGTTATGATGACACCTTTATTGCTATCCCCTGAGGCCTCACTGATTCTCAGAGACAATTCCAGAGTAACAGACTCTGAAAGGGTCTATCAAGCTAGAATGGCTTCCATTTAGGTCT
>NC_077227.1:61236725-61266725 GCF_027887165.1 Monodelphis domestica | reverse complement strand
AAGGATAAGGGTTAGGAAAATGGGGTTAAGTGACTTGTCTAGGGTTACACAGCTAGGAAGTATCTGAGGTCAGATTTGAATCTAAATTCTCCTGACTCCAGACCTGGTGCTTGTTTTTAGTATTGTTGTTTGTTTCTTTTTTAAATTTTTTCTTTCTGTCTTAGAATTGATACTAGGGCTAGGCAATTGGAGTTAAGTGACTTGACCAGGGTCACACAGGCAAGTTTTCTCCAGGTTTGACTCTCTAGCCACCTAGCTACCCTCTACACATGTTTATTTGGGGTCTGATAAATACTACATGTAAAATTTTTGTCCTTTGTAGTGTTATCTAAAGCTAGAAAGGTGGCTTGGAAAATATTCCTATTCTCCTTCTGGAACTCTGTCCTCCCAGATTAAATGACTGGGAGATGCAGAGAATGGATGAAAGAGAGGTGGGGGTGAGGGCAGAGATAGAGAGACAGACAGAGAAACAGAAAGAGACATTTGCAGAGCTGATGGACTGGATGGCTTCCATTTCCCCCTCTAATCCCCAAATTCAGCTCAGCAAAACAAAACAGAACAATAACAACAACACAATGACTGAAAACAAGTCTAGAAAAAAGTATTTATTTTTTTCCCTCCTCTCTGTAAGGGATGAAATCAGAACTCTGAGGTTAGTTTATTGGTCATTTTACCTTTGTAGAGCATTTTGTGGTTATAAAGCACTTTTATATATAGTATTTGTTTAACTAAATGAGATCATTTGTGCAAAGGCTTTTTGTAAAACTTTAAAGTAACATATTAATCTCCTCCTCCTCCTCCACCTCCTCCTCCACCTCCTCCTCCTCCTCTCCTTCTTCTTCTTCTTCTTCTTCTTCTTCTTCTTCTTCTTCTTCTTCTTCTTCTTCTTCTTCTTCTTCTTCTTCTTCTTCTTCTTCTTCTTCTTCTTCTTCTTCTTCTTCTTCTTCTTCTTCTTCTTCTTCTTCTTCTTCTTCTTCTTCTTCTTCTTCTTCTTCTTCTTCTTCTTCTTCTTCTTCTTCTTCTTCTTCTTCTTCTTCTTCTTCTTCCCTCTCTCCCTTCCTCCTTTCCTTCTTCCCTCTCTCCCTTTCTTCCTCCCTCCTCCCTCCCTCCCTACTTTCCTTCCTTCCTTCCTTCTTTCCTTCTTTCCTTCCTTCATTGTTCCTTCCTTCCTTCCTTCATTTGTTCCTTCCTTCCTTCCTTCCTTCCTTCCTTCCTCCTTCCTTCCTTCCTTCCTTCCTTCCTTCCTTCCTTCCTTCCTTCCTTCCTTCCTTCCTTCCTTCCTTCCTTCCTTCCTTCCTTCCTTCCTCCCTCCTCCTACTCCCCATTCTTCTCCCAAAGAGTTAGCTAGGGAAGGTGTTATTATCCCCAGAGATGTCAGGGTTTTAATTTGGCTTCCTAATCTGTTGCCTTTTCTGCAGTACCACGGGGCCTTTCTGGGATGACAGAGGTAAGGGCAAATCTGGAATGTGTGAGAGCATTCCCCAATAGGGACTTTGCAGCTGTTTCCCTGCCACCTTACTATCAACGTGGCTCCATCTTGGACAAACAGAGAAAAGAGAGGGAGGCAGAAACAAACAGACAGACAACCAAACAAACACCCCAGTGCTCAGGGAGCAGGAAATAGGAAAGCACTGTACCAAATCATGCTGGAGTGATTTATCCTGTTTTGCCTATTGGAAAACATCACAGCAACAGCAAGGTTTTCCAAGGTCACTGCTTCTGGTTTTCTCTCTCTTTATGCAAAAGCAGAAGAGAAAGCCAACTAGGTTTCTAGTTTTAAAAGGAGTTGGCCCAGAGCCAGTCCCTAGGCAATCAAGAGGTGTAGGGAATTTCAGTGAGCTGAAGCTTGAAGGTTGAAGAAACAAGTCAGAAGGGTCTGCTGGGATGCCATCGTGGCCACTGATGCCACAGAAGAGCAGACTGCTGGTGTTTTCCTTCTGACATTACTTTCCATTTACTCTGCACAAACACACATCTTAGATGGACAGTTTTGTGTGTGTTTTCTTTCCTTTTAGAACATGAGCTTTTTGAGGGACTATGATTTTGTCTTTCTTTATATTTCCCAAACTTAGTACAGTGTCTGGCACATAGTGAATGACTGACTGATCTTCAGAGATGGGATGGGGGCAGAACATGAGTTTGCAAAGGTAGTTGGAGGAATGGGCATGAAAGTATGGGACTCTTGACCTGCCTCTCTTTCTCTCTCTCTTTCTCTCTCTCTCTTTCTCTCTCTCTTTCTTTCTCCCTCTTTCTCTCTTTCTCTCTTTCTCTCTTTCTCTCTTTCTCTCTCTCTCTCTTTCTTTCTTTCTTTCTTTCTTTCTTTCTTTCTTTCTTTCTTTCTTTCTTTCTTTCTTTCTTTCTTTCTTTCTTTCTTTCTTTCTTTCTTTCTTTCTTTCTTTCTTTCTTTCTTTCTTTCTTTCTTTCTTTCTTTCTTTCTTTCTTTCTTTCTTTCTTTCTTTCTTTCTTTCTTTCTTTCTTTCTTTCTTCTTTCGCTAAGCAACTGGAATTAAGTGACTTGCCCAGGGTTACACAGCCAGTAAATGTCTTGAGACCAGATATGAACCCAAGACCTTCTGTCTCCAGACCTGACTCTCCATCCACTGAGACATCTAGGTGCTGTCCTCCACCTCAATGATTAAGGTTTACACTTGAATGAGCTCATGGTCTTTATGCTCTGCTCCCATTTTTATTTTTAAAATAAAAAATTTATTGATATTTTTTGTTTTCCCCGCATTTCTAACTGTGGGCTTTCCCATCCTCTGCCAAGAGTTGTTTCTTATAATGAAGAAGAATAAAAAAGTAGGAGAGGGGAAGTTCAGCAAAGCTAAACAACATATTGAAAAAAGTCTGGCATTATGCACGATATTCCACACCTCTTCAAAGAAGAAAGAGTCAAAAGAGATAAACAGGGGAACTATATCATGTTAAACGATGTGATAGACAGTGAAACATTATTAATATTAAACCTATGTGTACCAAATGTTAGAACATCCAAAGTATTAAAGGAAAAGCTAAATTAATTTCAGATGGAATAGACAGTAAAGTAATAATAATGGGGGACTTCAATTTTCCTCCATCAGAACTAGATAAATCTGACAAAAAAAATAAGTAAGAAAGAAGTCAAGTAGATAAATAGAATCTTAGATAAATTACATTATAGATATGTAGAAAATTGAATGGGAATAGAAAGGTGTATAACTTCTCAACAGTATATGGTAACTACAAAAATTGACTATCTATTAGGGCACAAAACTTTATAGTTAATGTATTAAAGGAGCAATATTAAATACATTCTTTTCAGAACCATAATGTAATAAAATTTTATATAATATGGGACCATGAAAACACAAAGTAAAAATTAATTTGGGACAAAATAATAGTTTTAAAAATGAGAGAGTTAAAAACAAGTCACAGAAACAATACATAATTTATTAAAAAGAATGATAACAATTCAGCAAAAGCAGTAATTAGAGGAAAGTCTACATGTCTAAATGCTTATATTAGCAGAGAAAGAATAGATTAATGAATTGAAAAGACAAATAAAAGAACTAGAAAAAGAACAAATTAAAAATCCCCAACTTAACTTCAAATTAGAAACTCTAAAAATTAAGACAAGATCAATAAAATGAAATGTAAGAAAACTACTGAATTAATGAATAAATCTAGGAGTTGGTTTCATGAAAGAAAAAAAACAACAAAACAGATAAACCAGTGGTTAATATGGTTTTTTAAAACGAGAGAACAAAAGCAAATCACTAGCATTAAAGAAGAAAAGAATAAATATACTACCAACAAAGATGAAATTAAAGCATTAATTGAGTTATTTGCTCAATTATATAACCACAATTAAAAACTATAAGTGAAATGGAAGAATACTCATATAAACTGACTAGACTATTAGAGGAGAAAATAGAATATCTAAGTAAACCTATTTTAGAAAAAGAAATTGAACAGGTCACAAAAGAACTTCCTAAAAAATCCAAAACATAGGACTAGATAGATTCACAAATGAATTCTATAAACATTTAAAGATCAACTAATTCTAATATTAAATAAATTATTTGAAACAATAGATAAAAAATGATTTTTACCATGCTTCTTTTGTGAAACAAATATGGTTACGATACTTAAACCAGGAAGAGCAAATACAGAGAAAGAAAACTATAGACCAGTTTCATTAATGAATATGGCTGCAAAAATCCTAAATAAAATATTAGCTAAGAGACTGAAACAATCCATTACAATGATTATACATTATGAACAACAGTATTTATATCAGGAATGCAGGGATGCTTTAATATAAGGAAAACTATCAACATAATTGGTTATATTAATAATAAGTGGAACAAAAAATCATCTGATTATATCAATAGATGCAGAAAAAGCCTTTGATAAAATCCAATTCTCATTTCTATTAAAAAAAATTGGAAAGCATAGATATAAATAAAGTTTTTCTTCAAATGACACAAAGCATCTACTTAAAACCATTAGTAGCTATTATTTGTAATGGAGATAAACTAGAAGTCTTCCCAATAGGATCAAGAGGGAAACAAGGATGTCCATTATCGTCAAAACTACTTAACGTAGTATTAGAAATGCTAGCAATAGTAATGAGAAGAAAAAGAGAACTGAAGAAATCTGAATGTGTAATGAGGTAATAAAAATTATCTCTTTTTGCAGATGATGTCATAGTATGTGTGGAAAATCCAAGATATTCAACTAAAAAGTTAGTTGGAACTATCAATTTTAGTAAAGTGGCAGGATATAAAATAAACCCACATAAATCATCAGCATTTGTACATATTACAAAGACCTGCAAAAAGAGATTGAAAGACATACTTTGTTCAAAATAAACCACAGATAGAATATAGTAATTGAGACTATAGCTGCTGAGACAAACCCAGGAACTACATGAAAAAACTTATGAAACATTTTTATACAAATAAAGTAAGATTTAAATAACTGGAGAAATATTAATTGTTCATGGATGGGCAGGACCAATATAATTAAAATGACAATCCTACTTAAACTAATCTACTTATTCAATGTCATTTCAATCAAGTAACTAAAAAAAATTATCTTACTGAACTGGAAAAAATAATAACAAAGTTCATTTGGAAGAACAAAAGATCAAGAAGAGCAAAATAATGAATTTTTAAAAATGTGAAGAAAGGGGGTTTAGCAGTACCAGATTTTAAATTGTATTATAAAGTGTAAAGGTTAAAATTAATGGTTGGATGATGATTATATGAGATTATGTAGTTGTCAGTATTTATTATATCTTGAGTCAGAAATTTATTTACAAATAGAGAGGAAACAATAAAGAAGAGAAATGTGTAGGGAGTAGATAAATCATCTATCCTATCAACCTTAATGTTTTGCTCCAAGTCTGCTTAATCCAGGCAGAGATTAATCAGATCTCAACCAGGAAGGCTGGTAGTGAGTAATCATGAGGCCTCCTCCAAGATGGAAGCTAGTCTCTCCAGAAACTACAAAAGGGTTCAGCCTTTTCCTCACCCAAAGAAGTATTCCAAGAGTCAGAGTCCAAGTAGAATACAAGCTCTGAGCTCATGATTCAAGCCATAACCTCCAGTAAAGCTCCCTGGAAGACTATCTAAGGCTATCTCCAGAAGACAATCTCTTCAGACTATCTTCTCAAAGACAATCTGCCCTAAAGGAGTTGGGGGCTTGCTTTTTATGGTGAGTTCTTGTTCCTGCCCCTCTTCACAGGGGCCAATCACAGTTTCCAAATTGTCTAGCATTGCTCATGGGGCAGTGTCTGTAAGATTGACTTCATACCTTCTGAAGGTTAAGTTCTCATCAAAACGATTCACAGATTCCTGGCTGATTGAATCAAAAAGGTTCATAATTTCTTGATTTGATTGAATTTCTAAGGGTGTGAATTCTCTAAGTACCTTGCTAGCTTCTCACCTAGTACTAAGTAGGGTGTTTAATCTTTTGTTGATTCAATTCAAAAGTAGACAAGGGGGAGTTAATCCTGTCTTCAGTCTAGTGAGGTACTAAGTAGGGATACTTAAGTTAGTGTTAACTCAGGATAGACAATAGAGTTAAGAATTCTCTTTCACAAAAGTAGTAATTATCAAAACCATCTGGTACTGGCTAAGAAATAGAAAGGTAGATCAGTGGAACAGAATAGACATACAACAAACAGTAGTAAAAGGTTATAGTAACTTGGTATTTCACAAAAATATAGATCCAGGCTATTGGGATAAGAAATCATTTTTTGTTAAAAATTTCTGGAGCAATTGGAAAGTAGTTTGACAGGAACTAGGTATAAAATAATATTATAGACCATTCATTAAGATAAAATCAAAATAGGCACAAGACCTAAAATTAAAAGGAGATACTATCAGCAAATTAGAAGAACAGGGAATATATTACCTATCAGATTTAATGGATAGGAAAGGAATTTTTTTCAATTCAAAGAATTTTCCTCCTGATTACATGTAATAATTTTTGACATATGTTTTTCAAAATTATGGGATCCAAACTGCTTCCTTTCCTTCTTTCCCTCCCCCTGCTTGGAGATGGTAAGCCATTTGATCTGGGCCATACATGTATTATCATTCAAAACACACTTCCATACTGGTCATTGTTGTAAGAGCACTTTCATACAAAAATTAAACTCCCAAATAAAACCATAAATAAATGTATGTGAAAGATTTTATGTTTTGATCTGCATTTGACTCTAACTATTCTTTCTCTGGAGGTGGACCTCATTCCCCATCAGAAGCCCTTCAGGATTGTCCCAGATTATTGCATTGTGAAGGATAGTCAAATTTTGACAATTGATCATCATATAATATTGCTATTATTACATCCAATATTCTCAGAGAGGAATTTATAAGTAAACAAGAGATGGAGACCATTATGAGATGTAAAAAAGAAGAAGCAGGAGGTAGTGCTTTGTTTTGTCTCTTCTTTGAGGCCAAGCTTGGTCATTATAATTTTGAAGAATTTCACTTCTATTGTTTGTTTGCTGCCATGTTTTTCATTTCCATGGTTGTCAACACTATGCATATTGCTTTCCTGGTTCTGTTAATTTCATTTTGTTTTAGCTCATATAAATCTTCCCTTGCATTTCTGTATTTAGCAGTTTTAGAGGTACCAAATACTTGGCTTGTAAGGCTCTGGAATGCAGCCTCAACAATATCAAAATGAGTTTGGAGACAGAGCTAGTGGCTTAGTGGACAGAGAGCTAGGCTTGAAGATTGCAGGTCCTGGATGCAAATCTAGCCTCAGATACTGCCTATTTGTGTGATCCTGGGCATGTCACTTAACCCTAGTTGTCTAGCCCTTACTGCTCTTCTGTCTTGGAAATGATATTACTATTAATTCTAAGATGGAATGTTAGGGTTTAATTTTTTCTTAAAAATCTAATTGGGAACTATTTTTAAAAGTAGATAAAATAAAATAAAACACAGATAATGTTAATATGTGGTTTTCCAAGACAATATTCAACCTGAAGGGATACTTGTGTACAATTTGATGGCCCTTGTTTTTATTTGAGTTTGATACCACTGATCATACTTGTTAGCAGTTATCATATTCATGCTCCACAACTTGCTCAGCCATTCCTCCATTCTTGAGTATCTGTTTTGTTTCAAGTTCTTCGTTACCCACCCAAATGTTGTGCCTCTTTTATGACCTTTTTTAGATCATTAGTTGTGGAAGTGAACTTTGAGGTCTATTCCAATCCCCTTTATTTTACAGATGATTTAACTAAGACCCAGAGAGAAATGATTTTATACAAGTGGTCTCAGAAACATAGGTAGTAATTGTCAAAGGTGGGATTTGATCTCAGAACCTCTGATTCCAGGGCCAGTGAACTGACCAGTGTGCCAAGCTGACTATTATTAACGCTTTTCTATTTTCTTGTTTACTCTGGGATCAGCAACAAACTATCCAGGAACCTTGTTTTCCATGGTTAGCTTAAGAGAAGAGGATTCCATTTTGATCTGAGTCTTTCTTGATGCTCCCCAGACAACAAAGAATGATGCTTAGAAGGGAGTGGAAGGTTTAAACTGGATTTTGTCCTCTTCCTTTTTGGTATTGTTTGGAACACAGACTCTGCCAGCTGGGGCTTGGTGCTTACTTTGGAGAGGCTGATGAGATACAGGGCCATTTAGTGAATTGAGCCTGGCTGCCAAATCCTCCCTTCTCCACCCCCCAGCCCAAGACTGTCAGCACATCCCACTCCCCAATCCCATGACACTGATCCCTGGATCCAAGAGTGAGAAAAAAGATAGAATTCTGTATTTAAAGAAACTCAATTCACCTACAGGTCTATTCAGCCCCTTGGAAAACTTCCAGCAATGAAACCGACACTAGGGTTTGGTGGGGTAGGATGGGGGCCATTGGGAAACAAAGGCATCAAGAGAAAGAAAACAATCAAATGTGTTTCAGGGAGGCAGAGATGCTTTGGTCCAAGAGAAAGGTACATAGAAAAGGAAGATGGTAAAGGATACAGGGACCAGATGCCTTAAGAGGCAGAACACAGGTTCAAGGCTTAGCTCTTCGCTTGCTAGAACTGTGTAACCTTGGCCAAACGTAGCGGTTCTATGGCTCAGTTTCTTCACCTGTTAAATGAGGAAACTGGACTAGATGAACTCTAAGGTCCCTTCCAGTTTTAACATTAAAGATCCTGTAATGCTGCAAAAGAAGGCGGCCCAGAAAGCCATGGTCTGTAGAAGGAATGAGAACCCGGGCGGAGGTATGAAGTCCGGGGGGGTTGGGGGTATTATTAGAGTTCTTGGCCCTGGCCCCTTGCCAGGCATTTTAAGGTTTTGGCCATGAGCTCATAGGCTAATTTGCATAGCTGGATGAATGTAGCCAGATTCATGATGGAACAATCATCATCTCTGATCCCCGAGGGAGGAACAATCTTCTCCAGCTGTGGGAGCAGGGCTGGGGATCCATTCAGGATGTATTCCCTTCACTTCCCCAACACTCCCCCAAGCCTGGCCAATAAGTGACTTCGAATTATTTCAAGGCTTGGGCTGCCTGTTGGCTCTACCAAGTGCCTTGTTGCCTAGGAGGGCTGGTGAGTGGGCTTCCTGGCATTTGCTCAGAGCCAGGGTTTGGGGGCTCTAATGGGGATGGAGGTTGCTAGGCAGGGCAGTTTTAGAGTGAGTGCAGGAGAGGGGTCAGGCAGCTAGATTTCCTTGTTCCTTTGGCCCTTTTACACATGATTAAAGTACTCTGCAAACCTTAAAAAATAAAGATTAATTAATATGTATAACTTCTTGGTATATTTATAAATTTATATAATTAATCTAAAAATTTGGATAATAAATTCTATTTTTCTTTCATTTATTTATATGATTATACCTTTTATATACAATTAATTTATATATAAGATTTATAAATATTAATTTTATGATTATTCTTACAATGATAGTCACTTTTATATAGGGCATCCCAAAAGTACAATTTTAAGTTCATATCTATATTTAAGCTATCTTGGTACAATTTTAAGCTCTTAACTTAAAAGTTTTTCATTCCCTTTTTTTTTTTTAGCACTTTAAGGTTGTGTTTTTTGTTTGATTGTTTTTTTTAACAACAGCCCTGTGAAACTAAGTGGTCAAAGTGTAAGTATCCCAGGTGGCTCAGTGGATTGAGAATCAATCCTGGAGATGGAAGATTCTGGGTTCAAATATGGCCTCAGGCATTTCATAGCTGTGTGAGACCCTGGACAAGTCACTTTACCCCCAAGCTGTTAACTGTTCTTCTCCTTGGAACCAATACATAACATAGATTCTAAGATGGAAGGTAAGAGTTAAAAAAAAAAAGTATAGTTATTCTCGCTTTTCATATGGTACCAGTAGGGGTGAGAGAAGTGATTTGTCCAGGAACACGTGGCGGATACCTATTGGAGCTGGAATCTACAAATGGCTTTTTTGATTCCCTAGTTAATGAATTTATACTAAAGTTGGTTGTTTCTAGGATTGTACTCTCTACTTTTGATCAAGAGCACATGATTCGACAGGGTCCTACTCTTCTGAGAAGCCTTCCCTGACCAGCTTGTTTGTACATTGTGAGTGGGAAAGACCCTGCTTTGGGAGTCAGGCAACGTGGCTTCTAGTCCTCTTGGATGTCCGGGGAGGGTACTCTGCTTCTAACTCTTCATCTACAAAGCCGAGATGGGGGACTAGATGCTGGTGGAGGAGAAGAGAATTAGAAGTTCGGAGACCTGAATTGTAGTTGTGCCTCTGCTTCCAGTCAAGTGCTTGGACAAATTAATTACTTTTGGGGGGTCCCATATTCTTCATCTACAGAATGACCAGCTTGGATTGTTGTTTTTCAGACATATTTCACTTCATGATTCCTTTTAGGCTTTTCTTGGCATAGTGCTTTATTTCCTTCTCCAGCTCATTCTACAGATGAGGAAATTGAGGTAAATGGGGCAGGTGACGTATCCAGGATCATATTGGATTTGAACTCAGGAAGATGATTGATTCTTCCTGACTCCAGGCTTGACCCTCTATCTTCTGGACCACCTTACGACCCCAACATTCTATGAATCTGTGACTTTATCCAGCCCCCAATAACCCCCCCATTTTTTAAATCCTTCCCTCATGTCTTAGAATCAATACATAGTATCCGTTCCAAGGCAGAAGAGCAATAAGGGCTAGGTAATCAGGGTTAGGTGACTTGCCCAGGCTCACACAACTAGGAAGTGTTTAAGGCCATACTTGAATCCAGGACCTCCTATCTTCAGGCCTGATTCTCTGTCCACTAAGCCACCTACCTGCCCCTCCAATGAGCCCTTCTTATAGATTTTTTAACAGAGAAAGAACTTGTTTTTAGCAAAGTTCTAGGAAGACTAATTAATCAGTGGTATGGAGGATGAAGGACTAGAGTTAAGCTATTTGTTAGACCGCCTTGTCGATTGTCTTTTCTCTTAGAATTTAGAGCTGGAAGAGGGGTCACATATTCCTTATAAGGAAAGAATCTCAGGGAGCATCATGACTTGTCATTATTGGTTATATAGTGGCCATGCAGTGGCAGAGTCACATTTGAACTCGGATGCTGACTCCAAATTCCCTACTTTGTCTAGAACGCCACTCCTATCTCCTCTGGACGATAGTCTGGGTAGCCCTGGGAAGTGTTGCTGCTAAAACTCATAAGGAAAATAAGAAGGCAGGATTGCCCTCCCCTTCCCCATATAAAAGCATAAGGACCATAACAATAGGCAGATATCCACAGAGAGCTGAGAGTGATAAATTGTGTTAGGATTGGTGCTGAATTAGAGCCAGTTCTCCTCCTCCCAGCGACTGGGGCCTTCTACCTGATGCTGACCACATCTTCAGTCTGTGTGATCATTATCTATGGACTTGGCTTTTACCCTTCTGGCTTTTGTCCCCCAACATAGACTATATCTCTGGTAAAGAAGGCTTTGGCTCCTCCCTCTCGGCAGCCTATAGAAGGGGGCATTTTTTTTTCAATTAGAAAACATTTATTTTTTCCTCTCCTCCCATCTTTCCCATCAGAAGAGTAAAAAAAAAAAGCAAAACCTTCCCAACAAATTTTCATAGTCAAGTAAAGCAAAATTTTCCATTCTCAAAAAAAAAAAATCTTATTTGTATCTTGAGTCTATTTCCAATCTGACAGGCTATGAGTAACATCCCTCATCATTGGTCATCTGCAATTGTGATTGTCTAATAGATTACTAAAACAATTTTTTAAACCCTTACCTTCCATCAGGGCTAGGCAATGGGGGTTAAGTGACTTGCCCAGGGTCACACAACTGGGAAGTTTCTGAGGCCAGATTTGAATCTAGGATCTCCCGTCTCTAGATATGGCTCTCAACCCACTGAGCCACAAGCAACTATCCTCATTGGCTCTTAGAAGCATAGCAGTGATATCAAAAGGTATGCATAGTTTAGTGGTTTTTGGTGCAGAATAGTTGCAAATCATTTTCCATGATATGACCAATTCATAGTTCCATCAACAGTTTATTAGTATCTCTATTGGGCATTTAAGACTGGTGAAATCATGGATAACTAAGTGTCTCAGTGGATTGAGAGCCAGATCTTGGGAGATGAGACCCTGAATTCAAATCTAGCCTCAGATATTTCCTAGCTGTGTGATTGTGGGCAAATCATTTAACCCTCATTGTCTAGCCCTTACCAATCTTCTAACTTGAAACCAATACTTAGCATTAGGTTTTTTTTTTTTTTTAATTTTTAAACCCTTACCTTCCATCTTTGAGTCAATACTGTGTATTGGTTCCAAGGCAGAAGGGCAGTAAGGGCTAGGCAATGGGGGTTAAGTGACTTGCCCAGGGTCACACAGCTGAGAAGTGTCTGAGGTCAGATTTGAACCTAGGACCTTCCTCTCTAGGACTGGCACTCAATCCACTGAGCTACCTACCTGTCCCCACTTAGTATTGATTCTAAGGAAGAAGGTAAGGCTTTCTTCCCTCCCTTCCTCTCTCTTTCTCTTCCTTCCTTCCTTCCTTCCTTCCTTCCTTCCTTCCTTGCTTCCTTCCTTCCTTCCTTCCTTCCTTCCTTCCTTCCTTCCTTCCTTCCTTCCTTCCTTCCTTCCCTTTTTCCTTCCTTCCTTCCTTCTTCTTCCTTCCTTCCTTCCTTCCTTCCTTCCTTCCTTCCTTCCTTCCTTCCTTCCTTCCTTCCTTCCTTCCTTCCTTCCTTCCCTTTTTCCTTCCTTCCTTCCTTCCCTTTTTCCTTCCTTCCTTCCTTCCCTTTTTCCTTCCTTCCTTCCTTCCTTCCTTCCTTCCTTCCTTCCTTCCTTCCTTCCTTCCTTCCTTCCTTCCTTCCTTCCCGCCTTCCCTCCTTCCTCCTTCCTTCCTTCCTTCCTTCCTTCCTTCCTTCCTTCCTTCCTTCCTTCCTTCCTTCCTTCCTTCCTTCCTTCCTTCCTTCTTCTTTCTTTCTTTCTTTCTTTCTTTCCTTTCTTTCTTTCTTTCTTTCTTTCTTTCTTTCTTTCTTTCTTTCTTTCTTTCTTCTTTCTTTCTTTCTTTCTTTCTTTCTTTCTTTTCTTTCTTTCTTTCTCTTCTTTCTTTCTTTCTTCCTTCCTTTTTTCCTTCCTTCCTTCCTTCCCTTTTTCCTTCCTTCCTTCCTTCCCTTTTTCCTTCCTTCCTTCCTTCCCTTTTTCCTTCCTTCCTTCCTTCCTTCCTTCCTTCCTTCCTTCCTTCCTTCCTTCCTTCCTTCCTTCCTTCCTTCCTTCCTTCCTTCCTTCCTTCCTTCCTTCCTTCCTTCCTTCCTTCCTTCCTTCCTTCCTTCCTTCCCTTTTTTCTTCCTTCCTTCCTCCCTTCCTTCCTTCTTTCCTCAGCTTGACTTATGGGTGAAGCTCAACCTCAGTCCAAAACTGGCCCCAGGGCATAAGGAACAGTATGTGGTCATAGGCCTGAATTCCAGCCCTCAGTTCCTTCACTGAACTCAAGAACTACTTTCTACATGAAGAGTTTCTGGGTCCCCCTCACTAACTCCCATCTCTTGCAAAATCATCTCGTATTTACTAAGCCTCTTGTGGGCAGGGGCTATTCCCTGTTGGACACTGAAGCCAGATGCATAATGAATGATTACTAATTGACTGATAGGACACGGAGCCAAGAGAAACCTTAAAGGTCTTCTAGTCTAATAGTAACTTACACCTGGCTGCTGGTATTTGGGAAATACTTGCAAATTGATTAAGATAGGCAATCCAGGCATGAGATGATATTTGTCTGGTCTAAAAATCAAAGAGGCTTTCTCCTTTCTCTCCTCTCTTGTGCTTTTTGCCCCTGTTGGTGGTATTGCTTTTATCTCAGCTTCCCAAACTTCAAATAGCTAAAACCTAGAAAAACTAAGGCGAGGTGAACTCCAGGGTGGACTCAAACAAGGATCTTACTGTATCTTTCTTTAATCACAGCAAATGGTATACCTGCCTCCAGCCACAAATTGTCTGGCAAGTTTTTTTTTTCTTAAAATACATCCTGAAATGTCACATCTAATAGATTCAAGCCTGAGGATAATTGTCTTTAAACAAGAGCAAAACAACAAATCACTCTTTGATGCTAACCAGAAGCCATCTTGGGTCTGCTGGGCTTGGAGGGTTTGGATCTAAGAAGATCTGGGTTCAAATACCCATACTTCCTAGCTGTGTGATTAGAGGGAAATCAAAACTTTTGCTGATCTTTAGTTTCCCCAGCTGGGGATTTGATAATGGAAATGACATCGTGATAATGAATGAAAAAGTATTTATTAAGCACCCACTATTTATCAAGCAGGGGTGACTAGGTGGATAGAGCTTGGGGCCTGAACTCATCTCCCTGAGTTCAAATCCAGACCCAGACTAGCTTTGTGACCCTAGGCAAGTTACTTAATCCTGTTTTCCTCAGTTTTCTTCTCTGTAAAAATGAATTGGAGAAGAAAATGGCAAGTGTAATAGTTTTTCCAAGAAAACTCCAAATAGGCCATGAAGAGTCAGACATGACTGAAAAATGACCGAACAACAATTTACCCCATTCTGTGATAGGTACTAGGGACACAGATAAGAATATCCCTACCCTTAAGGAACTGACATTGATAACACATATAGGGGAGCGGTGGCTTATTGTACCTGTTACGAGGCCTGAGAAAATAATACCACCTACTTCATGGGGTTGTTCTAAAGATGAAATAAAATGATGTAAAACATTTTACAAATCTTAAAATATTAGATAAATGGTAACTGTAATCATTGTTACCATCGAGGGTCTTCAAGGCGACTGGTGGAGGGCTCTGGTGTCCTCTTACAGAACTTTCTGTCTTATTTAGCCTGGGACAAGATTGGGACTGTGCCCACTTTGAGTACATTCTCAGATTTGCCAGATCTATAAAATCAGAGAGTTGTACTGGATCATAGGGGAAAGGGCAAGGAGAGAAAGGTTCAAGCCTTGGCCCTGCCAATTTGTTGCGTACCTTGGATAAGTCACTTTTCCCCTCTGGGATTCAATGTTCCTCAAAACCAATCCTCTTATTTTTTTTAATGAAGGACCTAAGCTCCCTTGTAGCTTTAATGATCCATGACTGTAGTCAGCCAATACCCTAGAACAGAGGTGACAAACATGTTTTTTACTGATGCCTGGACCAGATTAAAATGTAGCTAGGAAATATTGAACAAAATAAATAAAAACACAATAGAACATAATGGTTCTAGAAAACTTATTTATTTTTAACATTCTTCAAAAATTTTTGAGCTCCAATTTTTTTCTCTCTTTGTAGCCCCTCCCTGACCCATTGAGAAGACAAGCAACACGATATCAATTATACATGTAAAATTTCCACATTAGGCATGTTGCAAAACAAAAAAAAAAAAGCAAAATAAGGTGAAAAAATTGTATTCCAGTTTTCACTCAGAATTTGACAGTTTTTTTCCTCTGGAGGTGGAGAGTATTTTTCCATCATGAGTCCTTTGCAATGGTCTTGGATCATTGCATTGATCTGAATAGCCAAGCCTTTCACAGCTGATCATCATTACAATATTGCCTTTATTGTGTACAATGATCTCTTGGCTGTAATCACTTCACTCTGCACCAATTCATATAGACTATCCCAGGTTTTTCTGATACCACTCTGCTCTCATTTCTGATGAGATATTCCATCACATGATTCTATCCACAATATTCCATCCCAATCATATACTGCAACTCATTCAGCCATTCCCCAATGGATGGGCATCCCCTCAGGTTCCAATTATTTGCCACCACAAAGCCAGTTGCTAGCAATATTTTTGTGTATGGAGGTCCTTCTTCTTTGATCTCCATGGGTTATAAATCTAGTAGTGGCATTTCTGGGTCAAAGAGTATACACACTTTTACAGACCTTTGGGCAGAGTTCCATATTGTTCCCCAGAATGGTCGGACCAGTTCGCAACTCCACCAACTGTCCATTGGCGTCCCTACTTTTCCTCATCCCCTCCAGCATTTGGCATTTTCCTCTTCTGTCAGAACACAGATAATGTTAATTTAAGGTATTATAAATGCAGCTACACAGATCCTTACCTAGAATTTAGTGGCCTCCTTTTTGAGTTGAGTTTGACACTGGAAGAGTTTGTCCTAGAAGATGCCTTCCTCACTTGGATTTAGCAGTAAGAAATAAAAGAAAGTACCGATCTTGGAAATTAGGAGACATAGGCTCGAGAGTCTGACTTTTGATACTAATTTGCTACATGACCTTCTATAGGATATGTCTACTCTCTGGGATTCATCTACAAAATGATTGGAAGAAAGTGAATCTTAAAGGTCATCTTAGCCAACCCTTTTGGTTGTTTCCCAAAGGGCAGGAAACCCTAGCAGCTGGTTCAGCAGACACTGGGTCAGAATCTAAGCTGTGTCGGTCCCTGGGGTTCCTACTGGGGACCTCCCTCCCAGAAGAGGCCAGCTTGGGCTGTCTTCAGGGCTGCCCGGAAGCCTTCTCCCTGTGATTAATGAGTATTTCCCCTCCCTCTGGCTCAGCAGGGCCCTCGTCGAGGGAGGGATGGGATGTGGCTTTGGACTTGTGGGTAGCTCTGGGGTTTGGGGAACGGGCCTCGGAGCGTGGGGCTGCAGCTGTTTATTTGGCAAGGTCCCTAGGAGTGTTCCTAAATTGCACTCACAGATGTAACTCAGCCGGCCAGTTGGAGACCGAGGGGTGTATGTTAGAAAGCCTAAATAAATAAATAAAGTTGCCCCTGCACATTAGCAGCTGAATTTTTCCATGCCACATGTTCTCACATAAATGTAATTGTCCCCATTCCATTGTTCCAAACATTCTCTCTCCGGAACCCTCAGCTCGCAGTAATCCGCCTGATTGCCTTGGCTGGTGTTGGCTCCAGATGTTGGCCTGGTTTCCCAAAGCCCTGGAGAGAAACCCGTCTGTCTCCTGGCTGCTGACCCTAAGATTTCTGATCCCCATTTTCCCCCCTACTTAAGCTGATGTGGTTTGGGGGTGTTGGACCAGAGCTGGGCTCAGCCCCAGGCCCCAATTATCAAAAGCAGTGGAATTTGGCAACAGTGTGGTCCAGGCTTGAAATAGTTCTTAGCTAATGGAAAGAAAGAGATACAAGTCTCCTCCCTCCCAGCCCATCTTGAGGCAATAAGTTGAGTCTTCATCTTTAGTTGCCTCTTCTAAGAGCCATAAATGAAAGTACCAATCTTTCTGGGTCTCAGTTTCTTTATTTGTAAAAAGAGGTTGGGGGGTAGCTAGATGGCTCAGCGGATTGTGAGCCAGGGCTAGAGATGGGAGATCTTGGGTTGAAATGTGGTTTCAGATACTTTTTAGCTGTGTGACCTTGAGTGAGTCACTTAACCCTCATTAGCCTTTTCTGCTCTTCTGCCTTGGAATGGAATCACAGTACTGATTCTAAGACAGAAGATAAGAGATTAAAAAAAGGAGAGAGAGAGAGGTTGTTGGATTAGATTATATTCCATGAGCATAGCTCTAATTTAGTAGTGCTTTAAGTTTTACAAAACATTTTATAGATTCTCATTCTCGGTTTATTCTCTCAATTATGTTGGGTTTAGTGCCAAGCACTCTTTTACAGATGAGGAAACTGAGATCCATTGAAGTCAAGGGACTTGCCCCAAATTACACAGCTATTCAGTGGTAGAGGCAAGATTCCAACTTGTATAGCCCCCATTTCTATGGTGCTCTAAAATTTGCAACATGCTTTAATATCATTTCATTATGTATTAACTGTCAAAGTGAGAGGGAGGTGTTATGGTAATCCTCCTTTTATATATGAGAAGATGGAAGTTCAGAGGGACTGGATGGACTGGTAAAGAATGCTTAGCTTTTTAACATGAGGTAGAATTCAAACCCAGATCTCTTCCTCCTCCTCTTCCACTCCTTATCTTCCATCTTAGAATTGATATTAAGTATTGGTTCCAAGGCAGAAGACTGGTAAGGGCTAGGCATTGAAGGTTAAGTGACTTGCTTAGGGTCATACAGTTGGAAGTATTTTAGGTTAGATTTAAATACAAGATTTCCCATAGACCTCCAGGCTTTCTATTCACTGAGCTACCTAACTGCCTGCCAGGTCTTCTTGACTTTGAGTTTAGCACTTTAATCACTAAATGATGATGCTGCTCTCTGGAACCACTGGTTTTTGTATTTTATAGTAATAATAATAATGAATAACATAATAACATGTATAAAATGCTTCAGGTCTGCAAAGAACTTTACAAATATTATTTCACTTAATCCTCACAACATCCTGAGAGGTAGTTGGTATTATTTTTCTCACTGTAAAGATGAGGAAACTGAGGCAAGCAGAGGTTAAGTGAATTACCCACAGTCACAAAGCTAGTAAGATTTGAACTCAGGTCTTCTTGTCTCTAGGTCCAGCACTCTCTACTGAGCCACTTTGCTGCCTCTCATTATTCTATGATTTTCAAAAACAATTAAACAAAAAGTAAATCCCAAATCGCAACTTTCTCCATTTTGTGTGATTGCTGAGCCCCTGAAACCTCCTTACCGATCTCTTCCACCACCAAGCCACATCTGCCTCAATTAGTCGTCTCAGATCAAGCCTTGGGTCTCTGAGTCTTGGCTTCATCTTTCAGTTCTCCAGGACTTAATAAAGTTACTGTTTACTCATTAATTTTGAAGTGTCGGCAATTATATGTTGAGGTGAAAAGGACTCGGAGAATATTAGGATGTCCTCCTGATGCTGGTAATTGATGGAATAGGTGTCTTATTAATAAGCTGGTCTCTGGATTTTCATGACTACATGTAGAGTAGAGTTTGCATTTGTTTTGAGTGACTGCAGTGGCTGAGAGAGTGATTAGAGATCTGAGGGGGCGGAGACAGAGACAGGATGTTAGTGATTATTGGTATGAGTGAAGAGTGAAATTGATGAGGGCAATCTGAAAGCACATGGTGTTCTGGGTAAGGATCCCCAGCCTTGACGCTGACCTAGCAACGAGGGGGTGAGATGGGGCCAGGATCTGCTTTTCTTCATATCTCTAGCACTTAACAGTGTAAATTCTTAATAAATGCTTAGTGATGGATTGATTCAGTCAACTGAGTGTTGACTTGTGGGTGTGTGGGGAGAATGGGTTCTAGGACTCCATAGAGGCAGGTGTGTTCTGCTTGGAGTGGTTCATATGTCCTTGGGTCTCAGGGTTATAATAATCCCCATGGATCACGGGATAATTGATTAGTGCTGGTAAGGGCTTTAGAACCATCCAGACCAACCTTCTCATTTAATATATGAGGAAATGAGGTCCAAAGAAATTCAGCATTTGAACTCAAGTTTCCCGAATCTATCCATTTCACTTCATCATGGTCTCTATCAAGGAAAGGGGTCTACCAGTAAATGTTTAACAGCCAATTCTCCAAAAAATAAAAATCTCAAACATACAACAAGCTTTAAAGTTTAAACTGCATTCTTAATATTTTCTTCATTGTTTTCTTAAGTCTAAACAATCAGCAAAACAATAAATTGAGCCCCCATTTGCAGCATTTGCCAATTTTCAAGGTGTAATGCTTGCATTGAAAATTTAACAGTTATTCCAAGATAATCACAAGGGACCAATGATGAAAAATGCTCTCCACAGTCAAAGAAAGAACAGGTGGAGTCTGATTGCAGATGAAAGTATGCCATCTTCCATTTTGTTTCCTTCATGAGTTTTTTGTTGTATGTGTGACACGTGTCTTCTATCATGATATGGGGAATATGGGGATTTATATTGCATGAAAGCACTGGTAGTAACACCTATTCCAGACTATTTCCTACTTCTGTGAGGTGGAGGGAGGGAGAAAATCTGAATCCTAGGATGTCGCCATATAGTCATCAAAAATTGTTTCTATGTGTAACTGAAAAAAATGAAAAAAAGAAAAGAAAATTTAACAATCAGCTCTCATGAATCGGTTGGAGCTGGTTCTAGTACTACTCTGTAAGGTGCGTCATCAGTAGTTTGGGAGCTGTGGTGACAAGCCCTGACTGATGTCAGATATCTCGTTGGTATAATTCTGAGTGCTCAGAGGTCTCTGGGTAGAGAAAAGAGCACGTGGCTGGTTAAGTCAGAGTAATTATCTGTTGTCATTACTCAGTCATGTCTGATGCTTGAGACCCCATTTGGGCTTTTCTTGGCAAAGATTTTTAGCAGTTTGCCATTTCCTTCTCCAGCTCATTTTACAGGTGAGGAAACTGAGGCAAACAGGGTTAGGTGGTTTGCACAACTAGTAAGTGTCTGAGGCCAAATATGTACTTGGGAAGTTGAGTCTTCCTGACTCCAGGCCTGGCACTCTATCAGCTGTACTGCCTAGCAATTATCTAAGAGCCACTCAATCAATGAAGCAGTAAGAATTGTCACTACCATTTTGCTTGGTTCTGGGGATATGATATGGATTCAAGGAAATTGACTAATATTTTTCTTGTATAAGGGCTTTTGTCTATATTTTTGTGCCTTTTATTCATTAAAAACAAACAAACAAACAAACAAACAACCTTGCTTTGTGTTTTAGAATTGATACTAAGTATTGGTTCCGAGGCAGAAGAGCAGTAAAAACTTGGCAATTGGGGTTGAGACTTACTTGGAGTCACATAACTAGGAAGTTTATGAGGCCACATTTGAACTCAGGCTCTCCCATCTCTAGGCTTGACTCTCTAGCCACGGAGCCACTGAGCCACCCTGGTACCTTTTATTCTTAATCACACTATATGTGTCCTGAGTGTAAAACAGAGAGTAGGTCCTTTTTTCAGCCATATTTTGCACTGAGAACTTGGTAGATGATATGTTTCTGGCTAGGAATCAACCAACTGATAGAAGAGAAAATGTTTGTTAAGGGGGGACTGTGGCTACCGATTATCTCATGTGATTGCCACCATTGCCATGCTTTCCAGGTGATAACAATTTGAGTAGAGCTTTAGAAGAATAGCTATGGAGCTCTTATCCCAGATCCTTAGAACAATCATTATTTCTTGGATTCTCTCCTCCTCTTTAATGGGTTCTATCTTAACTCCACAGCTGCAAAGACTCTGGTTTTGTCCCCTGCTCCTTTTCTTTCTTCCCTCTCTCCTACACCCCCTCCAACAAAAAGCCCCCAAGAATACAACGTCTGCAACAAATTCTGAGGGAAGTGGGAAAGAACCCCAGATCACCACAGCGGAGCCCCGCAAGAGTCTTGGAGCCTTCCGTATTTGGCTATTGACTCCTGTTCTCTTCTTCCTATTAAAGTCATAAAAGTCTGATGATTATATATATCCAGGACTAGAACAGAGCATGAATCTAGCTTAAATGCCCCCCTTCTCTCAACCCAGGGGCAAGTGGAGCCCCCAAAGTTCCTTCTTAATATGTTTCTGCTGCCCCTTTATCACTACCAATCTGATGTAAGCCTCATGCCAGACTGAAGATTGTTTATTTTCAGCACCTTATCCCTGAAAAGAGCCCCAAAGCAAAATGATCAAGGTTTAGCCCATTCGAGTGTCCACCAAAGAAAGGCTCTTCTCTAGAGTTGGGCATCTAGCCTCAACAGATTCAAATTTCATGGATTTTCCTATGGGCTAGACTTTGATTATTTCATTTGTGGCCCCTTTGGGGAATGAAATTCTAAAAATACTCTTCAGAGATAATTCAGATGCACTGTGGTACATTGGGAAGCATGCTAGATTTGGAATCAGAGGTCCTGAGTTTGAATCCTAGCCTTGCCACTCGTGGGACCTGGGGCAAGGAATTTCCACCTCGTGATCATAGTTTCTTCAACGGTAAGATGGGGGAGTTGTTCTAAACTAATGCTAGTGTTTCTTCCATCTCTAAACTTATAATCTTAGGTACTCTGCTCTTCTCTCTGTACGACTTCCTGAGACTTAACAAACCCTACCACCTCCCATCCCGTTCCATGTTCATTCCTGCCTTTGCTTGTGAAGTTACCTCCAGACTAGAATGCCCCATTCTGCCATTCTCCATCTATCTGAATCCTTATCATCTTCATGGCCCAGCTCATGTTTCACCTTTTCCACAAGGCCTTCCCTGACTTCTCCTCTCTGACTTCCAATGGTACTTTCTGGGTACGCCAGTCTCTTTTGACACATGCTGGTTTGTGGAGTCATCCAATGACTTTGTGTGTATAAGTTGCATCTTCCCAGTGAGCTTGTGAGCCTCTTGAGGGCAGTGACCATGCCATAGATTTCTTTTTAGTCACCACCAAGCCTAACCAAGTCCTCTGCAGTCTGGTAGTGACTCAATAAAACCTTGTTTCATTGAATCGGATCTTCATCCTTGGAGGTTTTCAAGCCAAATCCAGATGACTACTTGTTGGGGGATGTTGAAGAGAGGATTTCTGCTCATGTATTGTACTAGATGACCTCTGAGGTTCCTTCCAATTCTAATATTCTACATTCTAAGAAAATTGTAGCACTTCTGTCTCCCCACCTCACCCCACCCCCATGCACCCAGGAAAGCCCATGGGGCCAGTGTAAGGATACCTGAGGCTAACCTGGAATCCAGCCACTCGAAACTTGAGTTGTTGCCTCCACCTCTTCACCTATAAGCAGTTTCTTGAGCCCAGCCTGTGCCCTTGCTTGGGAATGGAACCCTGGCTGCATCTGTTACAGCTGCTAATCCTGGGGAACAGCCCAACTCACTGGCAAGAACTGGCATGTCTTCACTTGAATGGCCCATCTTACCCAACCATGCAGCTGTGTGCTATACTACCCAGATGCCAAATCCCTCCTCACCCGCTCCTGCCAGGGCACTGCTATCCTCCTTCTGACCTCCCCTGAATTCCTGCCATCCCCTCAGATTGGCCTCTTCCCAGTGAATATAGATAAGCAGCATCTTTTTCCTACCCATCCCTCCCATCAGCCCACTGGAACGATGAACGTTTTCCTCCTATGCCTCAGGGATCTTCTCAGAAAGGGAAGAAAGAGACTCGAATGTCCCACTGGGATCAGGAAGAGGAAAAGCCAGGAGAGTAGCTATGTGAGGCTACCTCCTGGGACTCTACATCTCTGCCACTCTCGCCCAACTGCTTTTTATGCATGGTGTGGCAAGAGTCCAAGGAGGAAGTGTGGGATAGTGGAAAGAACACTGGGCTAGGAATTAGGAGGTTTCAGTTACAGTCCTGCCCCTGTCACCAACTGGCTACATGACCTTTGGCAAATCACTCAGTTCATGGGCTTTGGTTTCCTCATCTGTAAAATTAGGTAGTTGGACCAGATAATAATTCAACTCAATTAAACAAATGTTTGTTAAGTGCTTCTTACTGGAAAAGCACTGTGCTTTGCCCTAGGCATACAAAGATACCTGGCTGAGGTCAAAGGGTTTGCATGTTGCTATGGAGGATCCAACAGGTACACACCTAAAGTAAATTAGTTGCCATTTCAAGAGTGGTGGAGAGCTAAGGTCGGAGGAGATCAGGACAGAGAGGAGGCTGTGCTGGGGAGGAAGCCAGGGGTTCAAAGAGGGTTAGGTGAGAAAGGAGGGCATCTCAGATGAGACGGATGGACCACTGGTGCCCAGGCAGAGAGGTGGGGGATAGTGGGTAGCACCTTAATCTGAGAGTTGAGGAAGGATCTCATTCTGACATGATCTGGGATGAGCCACTTAACTTCTCTCCCCCATCTGAAAAAGGCAGCTGACAAAAGCCAGTCAGGGTATTGGAGGGGTGGAGAGGGTAGGCTACTGATCTCTAGGACTAGAGAAATGGTAGCTGGGGGCCCCTTCCAGGTTGGCCATGCTATAATTTTTCAGTAAGAAGGGCATCATCGGGGGAAGAAAGGAGGCTGAGGCTAGGCTGTGGAACAAAGCTGATTGTGCTCATTTGCAGCATTGCTTGCAGTCAGCCAACATTTGGGAAGAGGGAGGAAGGCCAGGGGAGTAGACCCATTGAGCTCTACGTGATGGAATTGGTGCATGTGTGTTTTTCTGCCTTGTTTCAGAGTTCTCGAATCATTTGTTTCCTTTGGCTTTAGAGGGATGACCATAAAAAATCACCCAGACCCTCTCTTCCCCCTTCTCTCGAAGTCTTCTCCCTTGTCTCCTGATACAAAGGATGGTGATGGATAGATCTCCCCCAAGAGCCTGGAAGCAACCCACCCCCTCACCCCCATCCTCCCCACCCAGGGTAAACAATGGGAAGGGGAGGGCATCTTTTCTACAGTCCCATTTAAGAGAATCTGTGGAGGGTAATTTAATTTATAACACAAACATAAATCCAAGTTACGGCCCTGGCAGGGGTGGGGAGGGGGCTGAGGAACTGGCACACAGAAAGGGAGGGGGCAAAGGCAGCTCTGGTGCTTCTTTCCCTCCTTCTGGCTAGGCTTTCTGTGTCTCAGTAATTGAGGATCAGACAGATGTTTCTGCTTCTATGTACAATGAGAGGCAGACGTTTGTTTTGGTGGGTGGAGTCCTTAGGTCTGAAGATCAAAATGTGGGTCTCCAAGCCCAGCCTCTTCTGCCATGCGTTAAAACATACCAATCTGTGATGGTCCAGGTCATGGGGCTTTTCCCCATCCTCACCAAGGGCCTTTCTGCTGACCACATTGCCATGCTCTCCATCCCTCTAGCTTTCCAGAGGGCTTCCGGATTCTTGTCTAGATAAAAATTCTATGAAATCTCTCCACCTCTTTCCTCCTTAACCTTTCCTTCTTCATTCCCTTAAAAAAACAAAATAAAACAAACCTTTATCTTCTGTCTTAGAATTTATATGGTTCCAGGGACAGCTGGGTAGCTCAGTGGATTGCGAGCTAGGCCTAGAGATGGAAGGTCCTAGGTTCAAATCTGGTCTCTGATACTTCCCAACTGTGTGACCCTGGGCAAGTCACTTAACTCCATTGCCTAGCCCTTACCACTCTTCTGCCTTGGAACCAATACACTGTATTGATTCCAAGATGGAAGGTAAGGGTTGAAAAAAAAGAAAAAAAAAGAATTAATATGGTTCCAAGGCAGAACAAATAAATTGTTTACAGTTAGGGTTAAGTGACTTGTCCAGGGTCATATAACTAGGAAGAATCTAAGGCCAAATTTGAACCCAGGTCCTCCTGACTCCAAGTCTGGATCTCTACCTACTGAACCACTTAACTGTCCTTCCATTCCATTTTTCTTTTCTTTCTTTTTCTTTTAAAAATTTTTTTCCTCCATTCCAATTTAAAAAGTGATTTCTCAATTTCTACCAGTTGCTAGGATTCAAATCCTGGATGCTTAGTGCCCAAATCTCCATTTTCCAGTCTTGAAACTGAGAGGCATTGTACCATAGTGGCTAGAGCACCTGAATTCAGGTCAGAAGGATCTGAGTTTGAATTCTTCCTCAAATGCTTATTTGCTCAATGATCCTGAGTAAACTACAAACCCCTTGACCTGATTTTCATCATCTGTAAAGTGTGGGTAATTACAAGGGTAACTTTCTAGGATTTGTTGTAAGGACCAAGTATAATAATATCGACCAAGATATTCGCAAACCCACTCAAACTATATATAGTTCATGAAGTCCCATGATTCTCTTTGCTTTTATTAACCATTAAAGGCAACACTGGTTCAAAACAAAAGCATAAAAAAATCAATCTGTGGAGCAAATAAAGACAATTGAAAAGTCTCCTGATGAGCACATGGGGCACACCTTAACAAAACTTGTCATCTCCATTGCGGGGGCCACACATGTACAAAACACAAATGGCCAGAGGACACACATCCAGGGAGCACATGTAAGGTGCACTTATGGCCAGGACAAGGCATGGCTGTTTATGCACTCTGGCAAAGGAATTATGCCACACTCTGCCGGGTGCCACATTTCTCGTCTCCTTTGGGCAAATTGTCCCTAAAAGAAATATTTTACCCACTGTTCATTCCCTCTCTGGGATTGCATTGTTTCTCCTGGCTGTTTCCAATAGTTTCAATGTCACCGAGTTTCTTTTTGCTACTTAGTGTCCTCTAGGATATAGCTTTTCAGGTTCATCTTCTGGGTTCATTCAATCTACTCAAGGGCAGTGATTAGAAAGCTACTTTTTAGTCCCTAGATGAGGCTAAGAGATACTACATCCATCTAAGGGCACCCAACAAAATCCAGCCAGAGTATTCCAGGCTAAGATTGTTAATTATTTTGCATTTTTAGGTCTAATGCTGCTAAAACTAGTCTGTGATCCTAGACAACTCTCCGACTTAGTGTTAGAAAGTTTTTTCCAACTCCCATTTATTTCCTGGTGAGAGTTGTGTGCCCTGGGGGGGGGATATGTTCCCCCAAATCCTGTAGGAACTCTATGGAAGCTATAGCCATTAACTTCCAAGATGCTCTGCAATTGGCTTATATATGAAATTGATCAATAACAAAACCCAAGTTAAGAGGTCAGGCTTATTGTTTTTGCCTCACTCGGACCACATTCCTGCCTTTGTTCTGGATGCCTCTCAGCCAGAAAGCCCTGGACCACCATGAGTTTTGTCACTTGGTACACCACTACTACTCCCCCAGCCTTCCTCAGTTTTCCCACCTCCATATACAAGTGTTAGCTGACTCTGTGAGCAAGATTGTGAACACAGTAGTCAGCTTTGTTCCACAGCCTAGCTTGAGCCCCCCCTTTCTGTCCTTTTCTGCTATTTTCTGGCCAGCTTTTCTGTATCCCCGTGTGTCAAAGGGGGAGAATAACACTTAAATATTTCTTTCACATGGCTCTTGTGAGGCTTAAATGAGATGATGTATATAGAAAGCATTCTGCAAACCTTAAACACCATAGAAATGTCAGCTGTATTATTCGGTGTCTGGACCTGTGATTTTACAGCGATGGAGGGAATCCTCAGTGAGGAAATCTTCTCTGCTCATACTGCCTGGCAACTGACTGCTTCGGGGTTTACAAAGTGCTTTATTTCATGGGTGAAGTGCAATCCTCAGAGCACCCCTGGGAAATAGGGTATCATTATCCCCACTGAAATAGCGGGTAGGTGACTCGCCCATGATCACAGAACTGCTGAATATCAGAGGCTGGATTTGAAGTCAGATCTTTTGACTCCAGGCTAGCATTTTACTATATCACTGACCTGGATTTGTATTCTTAGAGAGTTATCTGGCACACTGAGAGATGAAGCTCTTTGCCTAGAGTTAGACAACTAGTATGTATGAGAACACTTGAATGAGGTATTTTGCTTTGAGGTTGTCTTAGTAATATGCACACTAAAACTATGTTTTAGGGGGCAGCTGGGTGGCACAGTGGATTGAGAGTCAGGCCTATAGTGGGAGGTCCAGGTTCAAATCTGGCCTCTGACACATCCGAGCTGTGTGACCCTGGGCAACCCCCATTGCCTAGCCCTTACCACTCTTCTGCCTTGGAACCCATACATAGTATTGATTCCAAGATGGAAGGTAAGGGTTTAAAAAACCAACTCTGGTTTAAATTTATTTTATTTATAATAATTTATAAATTATTATTTATTATAAATTATAGTTACATATAATATAATGAAATATTATATTATAAATTATAAATAAATCTAAAATTTTATTTATTTAAAACTATAAGTATTAAGGAACACTCCTGAAATAGTTTGATAGTGATGATGCTAGTGATGTCCATGTGAGGATTAGGGGCTCTGACAAGAGCCCTTCCTCCAAGTTCAAACTGCTGTTGTCCACAAAGGAGTCATCATTCATTAGCCTTTATGGAGGATTAAAGATGATGGCTTTCCAAGTGTTTATTTATTCATTCGTTCTTTCATTCATTCAGCAGCCATTCACCAAGCACTGTGTTAGACATGGGGGAAATATAAAGATGAATGGTCCCAGCCCTTTACAGCTTACAATTTGGAAGATAAGAGTCTGGAAGAAGATAAGACCTAGAATCACAGAAGATTAGAGATAGGCTCACTTAGAAATGAGGACAGTGCAAGTCCCAGTGGTGTGTCAGAAAAGAAGAAACTCTTAGAAAAGAAAGAGCATGACAGATTCAGGCTAGACGAAAGGAAGGACTTACTGTGGCTCTGGAATGGTTTCTTGGCACTCAGTAGGGAGGAGGTGGGGAGAGAAGAAGGGGAAGATTTCTTTCCTGGGGATCTGAAACTGAAATTCAGCAGAGATAGATTGCTGCTCTGTGAGGAAACTGGGGGCAGCTGAAGAATTCCTTGATGTTAGAGATTGCTTACACAAGAATAGAGGCCCTGGGACTGGAGGGGAAGGAAGGCTGGCTGCTGGCCACCTAGTCAGGAGGTGAGGAATCTGGTCTATTCAGCTAACTCCTATTAGGGAACCAGCTTGCAGGCCTGGAGCAGGCCCCCCAGGAATTCCCCTCTATCCTGCCAGGGATTTTCCCTGAGCCAGGGGGTCCTGAGCCTTCACAGTTTAGGAAAGGCAGCTGAAACCCTACCTTGACCCTTCTGATCAACCAATCCTCATTTTGGCTCCCAAGCTTTCAAGTCCTCTTGCCAACATTTCCATGGGCCTTCTAGGACTCTCTCTTCTGCTATCTCAGTTGCCTTCGAAACCATATCAGCTTCCTGCTGCTTTCCCTGCAGACTGGCTTCTTCTAGTCCTGGCTCCTTCCCTTCTTCCAACAGACATTATCTATTCCAGGGGCCCCACAGAGGTGACTCCTGGGGAGTCAAGCTCCAGACATCCTGGAGTCCTTGCCTGGGTGTTCCCAGAAAAAGAGCCTGAATTTTAACAGGCTGGGCTGGAATAACCTTCTCTCCCTCATTCTCCCATCTTCATTGACTACTCCTTTCCCTCTGTCTTTTTCCTACTCATTTCCTTTACAGATTTCTCCCTCCTCCTCCTCCACATTTTCTCTTTCCTTTCTTCTTCTGTTTTTCTATGCTATCTGGCTCTACCCTTCTACTTTTCCTCTCCTTTCCCAAGCAACTGGCAAATTCCAGCACCTGGAAAAGAAAGTCCTATTAGAGCAGGAAGCCCACCCCCACCTCTGTATGCCCTCTGGCCAGGAAACAGCTTGGGGCCCTCTGTGGGTTTTTATGGGCCAGGCAGGTCTGCTTGTAATAGGATTGGACTGAAAGGATGCCAAGATTTGGCCTTCCTGCCTGGGCCTGAGAGGGCAGGAAAATACCCTTCATTTCAGCTGCTAACTCGGCTGCACATTGGATGACAGTCAGGCTCCAAAGAGATATTGACTTGCTGGAACAATGCACTGATTATAAGAAAGTTAAATTTAATATGAATAAAGACAAAAGTCTCACACTTAGGTTAAAAAAATCTGGCGTCATGAGCACAACACGGGGAGATGTGGCTAGGGAGTCTGATCTAGGGTTTCGGTGCATTTCAGATCCAATGTGAATCAAGAATTTTGATAGAGTAACACAAAATTAATGATATAATAAACTATATTGAGAGATAGAGTGTCCCCAAGCAAGGGAGGGAATCCCTTCTGCGTTCTCTGGTCAGATTAGATTTGATTATCAGGGGCACTTCTTGGACCCACATTTTGGGAAGGAGCATAACAAATTGGAATGCCCCTAGAAGAGAATATAGTGAGAGACGTGAAGGCCATTTCATGCTATCAATTGAAGGACCCAGGAATGTTTAGTTCGGAGGAGAGGAGATTGAGGATTGTTTTCAAGCATCTGAAGGACTGCCATTTGGAAAAGGGATTGATTAGATAGGTTCTGCTTAAACCCAGAAGGTAGAAATAGGAACAATGGCAGAGAGATGAATTTTGCTTGGTGTGAGGAAAAACGTCCTATTGAGCTGTCCCAAATGGAAAATAAGCTTTCGTGAGACTTGATGGGTCCTCCCTTGTTGGGGGTAAGAGATGGGGTGAGGAAGGGAAGGAAGGAGAGTTCAAGCAGAAGCTAGATGAACACTTGTCAGACATCCTGGGAAGATCTTAAGCCCGCCTTCAATGGGAGATGATGCCCATGTCTCCATTAGCCCTTAGGAGGCAGGGGCACCGAGAAAAAGGATCATGGATGGTAAATTCAAAGATGGAATGGATTTTAGGGGCCAAAGGGTGAGTAAATGCTGCCCTTTTGAGCTGGGCTGCATTCTGGGTTGGTGAATGATAGAGAGCAAGAGTCATCTTTTAATTGAGGCCTTGAACTAATTTTAGTGGATAATTGAGCTGGTCTGAACTTGCCTATTCAAG
>NC_077227.1:61229225-61231725 GCF_027887165.1 Monodelphis domestica | reverse complement strand
TTTCCCCCAGTCACATCTGAGATTTCACTGGCCTAGAGAAGTGTGGATAAGGAGATTCCTTCTACTTATGCTTTCCAACTCGAAATTTGCACCTCTTATGTCCTTAGATGTTCTTATTACATTCTTCTTAAATTCTTAGAGAATTTCACTTAGTGAGCCAATGACTGCTCCATAGTCATACAGCAAGTACATTTTTAAAGTGGAAGTTGAACCCAGGTCTTTCTTTCTCCAAAGAAGGTTTTCTATATACTACTATACCATGCTGCCTTTTAAACTTTAATAATAATGACACCAATAATAATACCTGGAATTCATAGACAATTTTTTTAAAAGTTGGCAAAATGCTTTAATTACTTTTTAACCTTTGCCTTCTATTTTAGAATTGATACTAAATATTAGTTCTGAAGCAGAAGAGCATTAAGGACTAGGTAATGGGGGTTAAGTGACTTGCCCAGTGTCACAAAGTTAGGAAGCTGTCTGAGGTCAAATTTGAACCCAAGATTTCCCATCTCTAGGACTGACTCACTTATTTACTGAGCAATCTAGATGCCCTGGCAAAATGCTTTGTACCCTTTGTCTCATTTGATTCTCAGAGCAACCCTGTGAGCTGAACGAGGTTATCTCTATTTTACTCAAGACGAAATGGAGACTCGTTGAGGTTAATTGATTTTCCCAGAGTCTCGAAGCTGTTTTTCTGAGTTTGAATTTGAACTTGGGTCTTCCTGACACCAAGGTTAGCTCTTTAGTTGCTTGTGACAAGTAGTAGGCAGCCCTTCCTATCTAAAAATGTCTGATAGGTTGATGCTTGGAAGTGTCACATTAGATTCATCTGATTGGGGAGGGGGTGTAAAGCATTGTCTTCTTGCTGTGGCTTTTCCTCCAAAATGTGATTGGCCCTTGCAATGATTATTAGCTTATGAAATAATGTAATGAGGGCAGCCACACCTTGTTCTTTGGGGACGAACCAGGAAAGACTATGACTGGCTGTGGAAAATAGGGCGCCAATCACATTTTCATAACTGGAGAGAGTGTGGGGGCAAAAAACCCCAGAAAGTACAAAGGCAAGTAGTAAAAGGATACAGAGGCAGGCAGTGTGGGGAAGAGGCTGGGGGGGGGGGGTAAGAGAGTATCACTCCTGTAACCATGCATTAGAGTTGGGAGTTCTTGGCAGCATTAACCTAATAGAGATGAACAAGTACCTGAGGGGGGCAGGAATCTGAGGTCTCATTTTTATAGGTTTTTGGGGAAGGGGAACAGGCTGCATCTTATTTGTGCCACCTCGGGGTTAGTTCATTAATACATCCAAATGATCTTAAAGTTGTGGGTAAAACTTCAAAGTTAGCACATCCGCATCCTCTTAAAAGTATCAGTACCTTTTGGTGTTCCGTGGGTATCTGGAACTTATCTGAGATTGACATATCATAGGATCAAAAACCAACCTGGGCAGCTGAGTGAAGATACCCCCCTCCCCCCCCCCCATTCCACGCATATTACCAGGATGTGACTTTTGGTTAATATATGATACAATTTGTAAATGATGCTTCTTTGATCTTTGGGATAGTGTGTATGTGACTTCCAGGCTGCCCTTTGCAATCTTACTTCCTGCTATTGGCCTTTTATCCTGGCTACTTCTAATCTTACTGACTCCCGGGAAGTGGTCAAGGGCACTAGGACAAGATACAATTTTAACAGATCCCCATAAGGGTCACAAGCATAACATTTTATCTTTTTTTTTTTTTAACCCTTACCTTCCATCTTTGAATCAGTACTGTGCTCTGGTTCCAAGGCAGAAGAATGGTAAGAACTAGGCAATGGGGGTTAAGTGACTTGTTCAGAGTCCCACAGCTTGGAAGTATCTGTGAGGTTAGATTTGAACTCAGGACCTCCCATCTCTATCCTGGTTCTCTCTCCACCCAGCTACCTCACTATCCTCCTACAATTTTACTTCAGCTTGAATGAATTTATTGGATCTTTTTCTTCAGTTGGATATCAGTGGACTGGCCCTGGAAGTAACTGAGAAGAAAGAAAAGGACTCAGAAACATGCAGGGTGGGATAGAGAAGTTGAACCCTAGCCAACTACCCTCAATCGGGAATTCAAATAATAAGCCAATGCATGTTTGCAAAGTGCTTTACATATGTTATTATTATTTAAACCCTTACCTTCTAGCTTAGTACCAACTCCAAGAAAGAAGGGCAATGGCAAACAATGTTAAGTAAATCATTTTAATCACACAGCTAGGAGTTGCTGAGACCAGTTTTGAACCCAGGTTCTCATGACTCCAGGCTTGGTGCTCTATCCACTGGGCTACCTCGCTGCCCTTTCTTTTTTTGTTGTTGTTAATTAAAAATTTTCACTTCTTTGTTTGTTCCTTTCTTTCTTTCTTTCTTTCTTTCTTTCTTTCTTTCTTTCTTTCTTTCTTTCTTTCTTTCTTTCTTTCTTTCTTTCTTTCTTTCTTTCTTTCTTTCTTTCTTTCTTTCTTTCTTTCTTTCTTTCTTTCT